>NC_051222.1:9214635-9337135 GCF_015220715.1 Pygocentrus nattereri | reverse complement strand
GCTGAGTAACACCGTGGGCTATGTTGTACTACCCAGTGGGTGCTTTCTTAACACTCACCATAATGACAGCTTGCTGGTTGATGATGGCTTGCTGTTGCTGGGCCATAACAGTTTGTGGATCTGAAAGACACAAATGAATCAGAAACATCTGGCACTGCGTTCGGTCCCAGCAGCTCTTTATTTCATGAACTCAACTGCAGTTTTACACACCTGGAGCAGTGGGGGTGATCGGTACTGCTGGAATGGGGGGCAGCACTCTGACCGCTGCAGTACACACACATATACGTTAGTTCAATGAGGCAAATGCACTGATTGCAGTTCACTCGGTCTGTCTATGTGTGTGTGTTTTACCTCCTGGTTGCAGAGCTGCTGAGTAAGGCACACTGGCTGCGGCTGGAACTCTGCTGTCATGGTTACCACCCACACCGCCTCCCCCTTTCATTCTACCAGACAGAAGAGATGCATCCATATCCTGAAAACAGAGAGAAAGAGAAAGAGAGAGAGATATGCGACTGTAGCCTATGTCTTAGGGCTCCGACACACCAAGCTGACTGACTGAGCGTTTTGAGTCGATGGTCGGCCGAGAGAGGAAGCTGAGAATCGGTGGACACACACAGAGAACAGCCTCACCCTTAAGGTTTCAACTATTTTTGATATTTAAGCGACCACATTTTTAAACAAGCCGTATTTGAATATCGTTGCCGTCTAAATTAGTAACTTTATACCAGAGGGCAAAAACGTTCTTTAGTTTTAATGTAAGTTAATGGAAGCAGATTTCATTCTAAGCAATTCTGGTCCATTTTTATTGGTCTATTTATCACAAAATTTTCACACAACGCAAAGAACGGCCACCGTGATCAAATGACGTATAAAAATAAAAATGGCAAAAAAAATGGAGAAGCGTGTTTTTCATTGGACATTGACGATATAGTATGTCCAATATTCCCAAAAATAACAAATAAAAAATAAGAAACATTGCTATAAATAAGCACTAAAATAAAATAAAGTATGGGATACTGACTCATTTCATTAACCTTTTTTATGCTCTGTCATGTGATTATGAATGTGAGCGTTTCATGTCACTGCTTAATGTGTAGACTTTCACTTTTAAGTTGCCTTTTTCTTACCCAGCACTGCTAACAGTGGTTTAATCCCACTTTCACACTCTAGATTTATCTTAAACACAGACATTCAAACAAAAATACAATATATGTACATATTTACATTGCATGTTGTGGTTAGACTACTGCAGCTCCGGCTGTAGAGCTGTTCCCTTTCGCATGTTTGAATTAAGTATGTGTGGCCTGGACATTAGCTGTAGTTTTTGAGGCGTGTGAGCATCACAATGTTACATTTTTCTGAGGTTGGAACAGATTTAAAAACAACCTGTAGTGCCACATGTAATAAATTAAATTAAACAGGACTAATTATGCTGTCTTCGTAATGTTGTTTAAGCGCTGGTGATATGTAGCCAAGATAAGCTCAGGAAAGCTTATTGTGATTATCATGACAAATATCGTCCATCCCTAGTATACAGTCTTGCTTTGTGGCAAAAAAAAATCATCTTTTATATTTTTATCACTTTTTTGTTGACACTGAAAGAAATGGGAAAAGCTTGAAATGCACACTTGTACCTGGTGATTTTGGGGGATCTATTAGCAGAAAAGAATACAGTATAGAAAGCCATGTATTTCCTTACTGTATAATCACCTGGAGCTGTGAATCGCGTTTTCGTTAGCTTAGATTGAGCCCCCATATATACACAGGGAGCGGATCCTCTTTCAACAGAGGAGCCGTGCTTCTATAGTAACCCAGATTGGACGACCAAACACTGCCTCTAGATGGCACCTTTCGCGATTTTACATTGAAACAGCAGCTTGAATTTGGTGGCACCGTTTGGAAGATGTAGAAAGGTGAAGAATCAGTGGCAGCTGCCGGTGCTGGCTGACAATTTTGTGTTGTGAGATGTTCGAGAACCCAAATCTTGACAAATGGAGGATTAAACTTATTATTTAGCACAAAAAAGCGAGAAAGGGTGAATCTTCATAATCAAAGAAGTGATGGCAGAAAACCTCACGGCCACTATAGGTTCTACTACACGTTTGGAAAGGGAGGGGTGAGGGAGGGGGATTCCAATGATTAAACATACTGCCTCAAAATTTTTGCTGCTTATGAAATTCAAATTGTGATGTAAATAATTTAAAAGTAAATGCATATAGTGTATGTAAAGGACTGAACACCCCTGGGCAACTTATATGTTCTTGTTATTTTTTGAAGTGAAAATAAGTTAAACACATCCTCTACAGGGAACACACTAAAATCGGGCATTTCCTGCTAATTTTAGCACAGTACTAGACAAAAAACTAAATATTAAGCACTGTAAATTTTGCATAGGCCACATTTTATGTTTTATTATTTTCCTGCATGTTAAGTTCAGCAAATAAGCAATAACTGTGCAGTAAAATGCACAGATATGTTATGTTCATTTAGAAAATCAACAAAAACATGTACTTTGACCAGGGCTGTTGAAACTTTTCTGTATCTACAGTAGATTCTAAACCTTTAGATGCAATGATGTCATTTCTCCTGTAATGACGTTTGTTCTACATCAGACTGTCTGTTTAAATGTGGGCCGCAACTCATTAAAAAGTAACGTCTTCATTTGTTGGTACTGCATGTAAAACGATCAGCACATACACACGCGCGCATGCACACACACTCACACAACGCCCACAGGATAAACAAAGAAATGTGTCTGTGAGAATTACCGTACCTCTGAAATGGAATCACCTCTCCTTACGCACACACAGGTCAGGTAGCATTTACAGAGCACTCAACACACTTGTATCTCAACTTTCCCAATTACACACCTGATATACGCCTAATTCAGCCTTCTGGGAGTGTGTGTGTGTGTGTGTGTGTATGAACATGTGCGTGTAGTGTAGGGCACATGTGTGAGAACGTGAGTACAGGGTAGAGTATGTCAAGAAATTTCTACAGTGTGCCAATAACGGCAGTGTAATAGGAAATGCATTGGTTAGGGGTTGCACAGCTATTCACTTATACTAGTCGACTAGACGTTAGCAGTATGGCCAATATATATATATATATATATATATATGTACACACCCCTCACATTTCTGCAAATATTTCATAATATCTTTTCAGGGGACGACACTGTAGAAATGAAACATGGCTATAACTTAAAGTAGTCTGTGTAGAGCCTGTATAGCTGTACAGATTTACTGACTTCTGAAAAGAACTCAACACACAGCCATTAATGTCTAAATATCTGGCAACACAAGTCAGTACACCTGACAGTGAACATGTCCAAATTGTGCTCAATTGTGCCGTTTTTCCTCACTGGTGTCATGTGACTCGTTAGAGTTACAAGGTTCCAGGTGTGAATGTGGAGCAGGGCTGTTAAATTTGATGTTTTGGGTACAATTCGCTCATACTGGCCACTGGATATTCAACATGGCACCTCAGGGCAAAGAACTGTCTGAGGATGTGAGATATAGAATTGCTGCTCTGCATGAAGATGGCCCAGGCTATAAGAAGACTGCTAACACCCTGAAACTGAGCTATAGCATGGTGACCAAGGTCATACAACGGTTTTCCAGGATAGGTTGCACTTGAAATAGGCCTCGCCAGGGACGATCAAAGAAGTCGAGTCCACGTGTTCAGCATCATATCCAGGGGTTGGCTTCAAACAATAGACACACGAGTGCTGCCAGCATTGCTGCAGAGGTTGAAGAAGAGGGAGGTCAGCCTGTCAGTGCTCAGACCATACGTCTCAAACTTGGTCAGACCATATGCCTCAACTTGGTCTGCATGGCTGTCGTCCCAGAAGGAAGCACCTTCTGAAGCTGACGGACAAAAAAGCCCAGGGACAGTTTGCTGAAGACAAGCAGTCCAAGAATATGGATTACTGGAACCATGTCCTGTGGTCTGACGAGACCAAGATAAACTTGTTTGGCTCAGATGGTGTCCAGCATGTGTGGTGGCGTCCTGGTGAGGAGTACCAAGACAACTGTCTCTTGCCTACAGTCAAGCGTGGTGGTTGTAGCATCATGGTCTGGAGCTGCATGAGTGCTGCCGGCACTGTGGAGCTGTAGTTCATTGAGGAAAACATGAATCCCCTCACTTCGGAAACTGCGCCGCATGGCAGTTTTCCAACAAAATAACGACCCCAAACACACCTGCAAGATGACAACTGCCTTACTGAAGTTAAAGGTGATGGACTGGCCAAGTATGTCTCTAGATCTAAACCCAACTGAGCACCTGTGGGGCATCCTCAAGTGGAAGAAGGAGGAGCGCAAGCTGTCTAACATCCACCAGCTCCGTGATGTCATCATGGAGGAGTGGAAGAGGATTCCAGAGCTCTGGTGAGTTCCATGCCCAAGAGTGTCCAGGCAGTGCTAGATAATAATGGTGGTCACACAAAATATTGACACTGAGCACATTTTGGACATGTTCACTGTCAGGTGTACTGACTTGTGTTGCCAGATATTTAGACATTAATGGATGTTATTGCATTTTCAGAGGACAGTAAATCTGCACTGCTATACAAGCTGCACACTGACCACTTTAAGTTATATTCAAGTTTCATTTCTATTGTGTTGTCCCATGAAAAGATACTGTGTATGTATATATATTTCAAATACAACTAATTTGAAGGTACTTTTATAGGTCCACAGAGGCTTGTTATGCTGGGATGTCCTTTCATTTTTAAGTAACAACTATCTTCAAATAGCATCTAATTTTATCATGAAACACAAAAGTGAATAATACATAGATAAACTATGTTAATATTGCTTTTTAAATACGGAATCCGCTAAGTGTTATTTCCCTTCTGAATACATTCTTATTCAGCGGTTTTGGTTCAAATTTTCCATTCCCCCTTAAATGGAACAGCATTTACATACTGGCATCTGTACAAGCACCTGAATGTAACTGCCATTTAGGGAGGAACATGAAATTCTAACAAGGTTTGTTAAATTTCTCGAGTTATTTGTGTCATCCCTGTGTCCCGTGTAGTTTACATTACTGAAGGTGTTTGTTTTCGGTGTTTCACAATGGACCAACTGAAATGATCCAGCATTGTAAATGTATAACTATCTTTTTACATTAACATCCATGCCAAGTTTGAGGGCCAAGACAAATATTTTTCCTACTCCAGTTCCCATTTTGAAGATGTGAAGCGAGGATATCTTATATTTTTCTAGGTTATGTGCAGTAAATTTATAACTTTCCTGTGGTTTTATGTACCAAAAATGAGCAGAATCCATGTTTACATGACCATTTTCCAACCTTTCTTTTTAAAATTAAACAGGCTTTTTCTACTGTGCCATTAAGATGTAAATGAGCTCTGTTCCGATTGGCTGTTTTATATTGTGCCTCATTTAAAAAGCAGTCTAAGCTGAAACACTCCTTATAACTTTAGTAAGACCACCACTGCTGTAGACTGAATAGGTGGATATATGTAAATTCTCATTATAATACAGAGACAATAAATTCAAAACAGGCTGTTTGCAGTTTCTATACATATGGATTGTTTGGAGTGGGAAGTGAATGTTTAGAAATATTAATAGTGTTTAAATCGCTGTTGCCAGAAAAAATCTCCATTTGTATCATTTTTCAGTTTTTGACATAGTTTGAAAATGCCTGTCACCCTCTACACTGTGTGTGAATTTTATGATGATTGGGCCAAAGGAAACAGCCTGAAATGGCTTGGAAAAATCTTGGTTCCATTGACTTGCATTAAAAGTAAAGTAGTTTTTTTTCCTTTACCATTCCGAAAAACTTTAAAACTTAAAACTTTTTTATCTAAAAAAAGCAAGGGAAATTTGTTTTTCTCAAGCATGGGTGCTTTCATAAACTCAATTAATAACTCATTCAAACATTAAATTTTATTGAGTATAAACATTTGAATGCTAGTGGACAAGCGACTAACATCTACTGTTTGTTTGTGAGACAGGAAACCAATATTTTGCATGCATATGTGCTTAAATGTCAGTGGATCAGATGTCTCTGTACCCCAGTTCTGTCCGACAGTACAGGGTCAAACAGGCTGTCCAGATAGTGGTCCATTCCCTTGTGAGCTCCGTCATAAGATGGATCTGAATCTGTTAGACACACAGAGACACATACATACAACTGAGTGAATTCACCATTAACACTTTGGACATCACTGACCCAAAACTTTTGCAGGGCGCTATTATATATAACAGGCACTGACTGGCCACTTTATAAGAAACCCCTCTCTTGTAGCTCCATCTTGCTGGTGTACAGAGACTGTTGCTCATCAGTTGATGAACAGTTTGTGTTAGTCATCCTCAGATCCTTCACCGGTGGTCAGTTTATGACCACAGAGCCACTCTTGTCTGGATATTTTTGGTTGGTGATCCACTCTCATAAAACTCCAGAGATACTGCTGTCGAAAATGATCCATCATCCAAAGGATATCTGCACAACAGCAGTCCTGTGGCCAGAAACTAACCAGTGATGTACAGTCCCGAAGTACCTCTGCTCTGCTTTCTCTGCTTTAACACCCACATCAAGGGCTTTTTAATTAGCTGATCAGTTGGATCAGGTTGTGTCTGGATCAGGACGGCTGACTAATTGTGCATGACGACAGATGAGCTGTAACTGTACACCTATATATAGTGGACCTATAAGATAGACGGACCGCATAAAGTGGACGGTGAGTAGATGTACAAGGTGGAGAGGAAATTGTACATCCATATAAGTACAGGAGTATAGCTCTAATCTAAGCATACAGAGGTCTGTTAATGTATGTAAATAAGGGGAATGCAAACAGCTTCATGACATCACTTAATGATGCTATACCTTGGACTCCTTTATGACATCACCTTTATATGTTATGCCTTAGATACACTATATAGACAGAAGTATTGGGGCACACCTCTTAATCATTGAATTCAGGTGTTTCATTCAGTCTTATTGCCACAGGTGTATAAAATCAGGCACCTAGCCATGCAGCCTGCCTGTATATCTGAAAGAACGGGGCGTCCTAAAGAGCTCAATGAATTTGAGCGTGGTTCTGTAATAGGATGCCACCAATGCAACACATCAGTTCACAAAATTTCTTCCCTCCTAGATATTCCATGATCAACTGTGAGTGAATTATTGGAGTGGAAAGATGTGAAGAAAATAATGTAATGTGGTCTTGGGAAGCCAATTTACAACTGCAGCCTTCCAAAAAGTCCTGACAGTCAATCAGAACAGTGATCATTTACATATATCAGTCTTTACGGCCCAGTTACAATAACAGCCTGTTTTATTATAAGGCATAAAGAGAGGTTGGATTATGTCTGTTTTTGGTACATAATGCACGGACATTTACCATACATCATATTTCCAGCTGCTTCACGGATGAAAATACTGAGTTAATGTCCAAAATGTTTCAGGTCCATAAGGAAGGCTTCAGAAATGCTGTTTTAAAATACAATCCTGGGAAGTCTGACACACATGGAGCTCAAGGGAACCAATGTAACTGAACCAGGGCAATCCTTTAAATAGTCAATGATATGTACATGTTCACTGGGGTCGTAAAGCCATATAAAGTTACTCTAACCAAACACACACACATAAACATGCGTGTGAGTATCCTGTATATAATTACATTAGCTGCATGTAACCAAGCCCTACACATAAACCGACTCTACTAAAACGTGGAAAGACATGGACATGCTATCCACTGAAGTGACACTGTGTGTTACCTTGACTGTAGTGGCCTTCAGAGATTGGCAGGCTGTTGGTTACCACGGCACTGACTCTGTTCGCATATGAGAGCGGTGCTTCCTCATCCTCATTGAATCCACTTCCAAAGAGGCTTCTGTGATACATGTGAATCCACACACAGCATATTTGAATAATAGCCAATGATCTTAATTAAATACTGCCACCTGTATATCGCTGCTGTCAGTAGAAATACTCGTATCTCCAAAATGGTAACTTTACAGTAGATGGAAAGTAAAACCTACTTTAAATTTAATGCAAGTCAAAGGAAGCCAGACTTTTTTCCAAGTCATTTTGGGCTCTTTCTTGTGGTCCATTCATCATGATATATACAAACAATGTAAAGAGCAACAAGCACTTTCAAATTATGTCAAAAACTGAAAAACAAACAGACAAAACTGGAGGTACGAGGTTTTTATCCAACGGCAGCGATATACACAGTTTACACTTACAAATACACAAACGTACATGCTTGCGTTGGGCCGTGCTCGGTTGGGGTCGTGCGTGGAGATGATGAAGTGTGTTTTCTGTTTGGGGAAGTCAGCGGGCAGCTCGAGATCACACACCAGGTCCATCACGTAGTCATGACCCTCCAGCTCCACCCACTGACCTGGCTCCTTCATCAGCACTGACCAACCATGCCTGCTCTCCGAGGACACGCCCCTGCAGCCAACGCACACTTCAGATTACAGCACTTATTTATCAGAGTGTATTGGCTTGTGTTTGGAAAAGCCACTGAGTTTGACATTTTCGGCCAAACCTGACCCACATTTGGAATCAGATCCTGAACGCACACATCCTTTTTTCACACATGGGTTTGTGTGTATTGTAGGACTGGACTGTGCTGGTCTTTGTTTGATGTTTGTTTGATGTTTGAATTGTTTGTAAGCCTGTTCTGACAGGCTGTTTGTATAGTTTGGATTTCTTATTGAGCTATTAGTCAGATTATTAATGGATTATTAGGCTGCATGTAAACATGGCTAGTGCTAAAGACATTTTGACTGCTAGCATAGGAGAACCACAGGAGAACAAATACAGATATGACATTTAGCAATAATGTTAGCTACATTAGCTCCCTAATGTATTAGCCAGCTGCTGGGAATAAACTTAAACAGCCCATCCTCATGTATCCCAATTGCAGTTTTTTCAAAAGCTCTTCTCACAAGGGAGTTTTCCCAGTCTTTAAACTAGAAAACCTCACTCTAGTGATGTGGTACTGCTTTAGGATGCGAGTAGGCTTGTTTACAACGGATGTAGCAGTGGTTATGTTTCCCATTTTGGCCGGAGTGTCTCTTTAATATCAAGATACTATTACAAAAACCCTTACCTGTGCTGCAAAACATTGCCTGCCACTTCCTCACCACTTGTCCATGAGTGGACTGGACACAGGAAAGATACTCCTATACAGAAACACACTTTAATTTAGTATCATTGTTTAAGAAATATGATAAAAAAGCACATGCTAAACTTACATGGACTGCAAAATTCATTTCATTGTAATTTCTCATCTCACTTACAGAAAAAACAGCCCAATGTGCAACCTACACAGATTTAATGGATGAAAGAACATGTGAAAGAAAATTACAATGCAGCACACTACATAACAGGTTACACAATAGCTGTAGAAGCCACACACTATGAGATATCGACTAATCTGCATCAACTCCACCAGGTGAAGACAGAGAGACCAAGTGACAGGATGAGACAAGAGTGACTGAAACACAGAGAGGGAGAGATTAAAGCAAAGAGACTAAGGGGAAAGAGATAAGGCAACGAGAGAGCAGTAGATTAGCCAGAGTGAAGAGAGGAGAGATGAATGACTCCAGTCCTGATTTCCATCGCAATGACTTGATTTAAAGCATTACAACTAAATACGCTTTCACATCTTGCTATCTTGAGTGAGGGTTGCATGCTCCAAACTATCACTGCTTTTATTCTCCTTTTCATCTTCAGTGGCTATTTAATGGTCATTAAATGATACCATAGTAGTCGGTATCATGGTGGTTGATAATTCCTCTTAATAATAATAATCATAATTCCTCTTTTAACATGCTGCTTAACTACAGTTATGACATGACACTTCCTTATTTAACATGCCATTAAACTATAACTATGACATCACAATTCCTTATTTAACATGTTGTTAAGCTATATCTATGACATCATAATTCCTCTTTTAAGATGCTATTTAATTAGTTATGACATCACAATTCCTTATTTAACATGCCGTTTAACTATAACTATGACATCATAATTCCTTATTTAACATGTTGTTAAACTATATCTATGACATCATAATTCCTCTTTTAATATGCTATTTAATTAGCTATGACATCACAATTCCTTATTTAACATGCCGTTTAACTATAACTATGACATCATAATTCCTCTTTTAATATGCAGTTTAACTACAGTTATGGCATCACAATTCCTTATTTAACATGCCATTAAACTATAACTATGACATCACAATTCCTTATTTAACATGTTGTTAAACTATATCTATAACATCATAATTCCTCTTTTAATATACTGTTTAATTAGTTATGATATCACAATTCCTTATTAACATGCTGTTAAACTATAACTATGACATCATAATTCCTCTTTTAATATGCTGTTTAACTACAGTTATGGCATCACAATTCCTTATTTAACATGCCATTAAACTATAACTATGACATCACAATTCCTTATTTAACATGTTGTTAAGCTATATCTATGACATCATAATTCCTCTTTTAATATGCTATTTAATTAGCTATGACATCACAATTCCTTATTTAACATGCCGTTTAACTATAACTATGACATCATAATTCCTCTTTTAATATGCAGTTTAACTACAGTTATGGCATCACAATTCCTTATTTAACATGCCATTAAACTATAACTATGACATCACAATTCCTTATTAACATGTTGTTAAACTATATCTATAACATCATAATTCCTCTTTTAATATACTGTTTAATTAGTTATGATATCACAATTCCTTATTAACATGCTGTTAAACTATAACTATGATATCATAATTCCTCTTTTAATATGCTGTTTAACTACAGTTATGGCATCACAATTCCTTATTTAACATGCCATTAAACTATAACTATGACATCACAATTCCTTATTTAACATGTTGTTAAGCTATATCTATGACATCATAATTCCTCTTTTAATATGTTATTTAATTAGTTATGACATCACAATTCCTTATTTAACATGCCGTTTAACTATAACTATGACATCATAATTCCTCTTTTAATATGCAGTTTAACTACAGTTATGGCATCACAATTCCTTATTTAACATGCCATTAAACTATAACTATGACATCACAATTCCTTATTTAACATGTTGTTAAGCTATATCTATGACATCATAATTCCTCTTTTAATATGTTATTTAATTAGTTATGACATCACAATTCCTTATTTAGCATGCCGTTTAACTATAACTATGACATCATAATTCCTCTTTTAATATGCAGTTTAACTACAGTTATGGCATCACAATTCCTTATTTAACATGCCATTAAACTATAACTATGACATCACAATTCCTTATTTAACATGTTGTTAAACTATATCTATAACATCATAATTCCTCTTTTAATATACTGTTTAATTAGTTATGATATCACAATTCCTTATTAACATGCTGTTAAACTATAACTATGACATCATAATTCCTCTTTTAATATGCAGTTTAACTACAGTTATGGCATCACAATTCCTTATTTAACATGCCATTAAACTATAACTATGACATCACAATTCCTTATTTAACATGTTGTTAAGCTATATCTATGACATCATAATTCCTCTTTTAATATGCTATTTAATTAGTTATGACATCACAATTCCTTATTTAACATGCCGTTTAACTATAACTATGACATCATAATTCCTTATTTAACATGTTGTTAAACTATATCTATAACATCATAATTCCTCTTTTAATATGCTATTTAATTAGTTATGATATCACAATTCCTTATTAACATGCTGTTAAACTATAACTATGATATCATAATTCCTCTTTTAATATGCTGTTTAACTACAGTTATGGCATCACAATTCCTTATTTAACATGCCATTAAACTATAACTATGACATCACAATTCCTTATTTAACATGTTGTTAAGCTATATCTATGACATCATAATTCCTCTTTTAATATGCTATTTAATTAGTTATGACATCACAATTCCTTATTTAACATGCCGTTTAACTATAACTATGACATCATAATTCCTCTTTTAATATGCAGTTTAACTACAGTTATGGAATCACAATTCCTTATTTAACATGCCATTAAACTATAACTATGACATCACAATTCCTTATTAACATGCTGTTAAACTATAACTATGATATCATAATTCCTCTTTTAATATGCAGTTTAACTACAGTTACGGCATCACAATTCCTTATTTAACATGCCATTAAACTATAACTATGACATCACAATTCCTTATTTAACATGTTGTTAAGCTATATCTATGACATCATAATTCCTCTTTTAATATGCTATTTAATTAGTTATGACATCACAATTCCTTATTTAACATGCCGTTTAACTATAACTATGACATCATAATTCCTCTTTTAATATGCAGTTTAACTACAGTTACGGCATCACAATTCCTTATTGAACATGCCATTAAACTATAACTATGACATCGCAATTCCTTATTTAACATGTTGTTAAACTATATCTATAACATCATAATTCCTCTTTTAATATACTGTTTAATTAGTTATAATATCACAACTCCTTATTAACATGCTGTTAAACTATAACTATGATATCATAATTCCTCTTTTAATATGCTGTTTAACTACAGTTATGGCATCACAATTCCTTATTTAACATGCCATTAAACTATAACTATGACATCACAATTCCTTATTTAACATGTTGTTAAGCTATATCTATGACATCATAATTCCTCTTTTAATATGCTATTTAATTAGTTATGACATCACAATTCCTTATTTAACATGCCGTTTAACTATAACTATGACATCATAATTCCTTATTTAACATGTTGTTAAACTATATCTATAACATCATAATTCCTCTTTTAATATACTGTTTAATTAGTTATGATATCACAACTCCTTATTAACATGCTGTTAAACTATAACTATGATATCATAATTCCTCTTTTAATATGCTGTTTAACTACAGTTATGGCATCACAATTCCTTATTTAACATGCCATTAAACTATAACTATGACATCACAATTCCTTATTTAACATGTTGTTAAGCTATATCTATGACATCATAATTCCTCTTTTAATATGCTATTTAATTAGTTATGACATCACAATTCCTTATTTAACATGCCGTTTAACTATAACTATGACATCATAATTCCTCTTTTAATATGCAGTTTAACTACAGTTATGGCATCACAATTCCTTATTTAACATGCCATTAAACTATAACTATGACATCACAATTCCTTATTTAACATGTTGTTAAGCTATATCTATGACATCATAATTCCTCTTTTAATATGCTATTTAATTAGTTATGACATCACAATTCCTTATTTAACATGCCGTTTAACTATAACTATGACATCATAATTCCTCTTTTAATATGCAGTTTAACTACAGTTATGGCATCACAATTCCTTATTTAACATGCCATTAAACTATAACTATGACATCACAATTCCTTATTTAACATGTTGTTAAGCTATATCTATGACATCATAATTCCTCTTTTAATATGCTATTTAATTAGTTATGACATCACAATTCCTTATTTAACATGCCGTTTAACTATAACTATGACATCATAATTCCTCTTTTAATATGCAGTTTAACTACAGTTACGGCATCACAATTCCTTATTGAACATGCCATTAAACTATAACTATGACATCGCAATTCCTTATTTAACATGTTGTTATACTATATCTATAACATCATAATTCCTCTTTTAATATACTGTTTAATTAGTTATGATATCACAACTCCTTATTAACATGCTGTTAAACTATAACTATGATATCATAATTCCTCTTTTAATATGCTGTTTAACTACAGTTATGGCATCACAATTCCTTATTTAACATGCCATTAAACTATAACTATGACATCACAATTCCTTATTTAACATGTTGTTAAGCTATATCTATGACATCATAATTCCTCTTTTAATATGTTATTTAATTAGTTATGACATCACAATTCCTTATTTAACATGCCGTTTAACTATAACTATGACATCATAATTCCTCTTTTAATATGCAGTTTAACTACAGTTATGGCATCACAATTCCTTATTTAACATGCCATTAAACTATAACTATGACATCACAATTCCTTATTTAACATGTTGTTAAGCTATATCTATGACATCATAATTCCTCTTTTAATATGCTATTTAAATAGTTATGACATCACAATTCCTTATTTAACATGCCGTTTAACTATAACTATGACATCATAATTCCTCTTTTAATATGCAGTTTAACTACAGTTATGGCATCACAATTCCTTATTTAACATGCCATTAAACTATAACTATGACATCACAATTCCTTATTTAACATGTTGTTAAACTATATCTATAACATCATAATTCCTCTTTTAATATACTGTTTAATTAGTTATGATATCACAATTCCTTATTAACATGCTGTTAAACTATAACTATGACATCATAATTCCTCTTTTAATATGCAGTTTAACTACAGTTATGGCATCACAATTCCTTATTTAACATGCCATTAAACTATAACTATGACATCACAATTCCTTATTTAACATGTTGTTAAGCTATATCTATGACATCATAATTCCTCTTTTAATATGCTATTTAATTAGTTATGACATCACAATTCCTTATTTAACATGCCGTTTAACTATAACTATGACATCATAATTCCTCTTTTAATATGCAGTTTAACTACAGTTATGGCATCACAATTCCTTATTTAACATGCCATTAAACTATAACTATGACATCACAATTCCTTATTTAACATGTTGTTAAACTATATCTATAACATCATAATTCCTCTTTTAATATACTGTTTAATTAGTTATGATATCACAACTCCTTATTAACATGCTGTTAAACTATAACTATGATATCATAATTCCTCTTTTAATATGCTGTTTAACTACAGTTATGGCATCACAATTCCTTATTTAACATGCCATTAAACTATAACTATGACATCACAATTCCTTATTTAACATGTTGTTAAGCTATATCTATGACATCATAATTCCTCTTTTAATATGTTATTTAATTAGTTATGACATCACAATTCCTTATTTAACATGCCGTTTAACTATAACTATGACATCATAATTCCTCTTTTAATATGCAGTTTAACTACAGTTATGGCATCACAATTCCTTATTTAACATGCCATTAAACTATAACTATGACATCACAATTCCTTATTTAACATGTTGTTAAACTATATCTATAACATCATAATTCCTCTTTTAATATACTGTTTAATTAGTTAAGATATCACAATTCCTTATTAACATGCTGTTAAACTATAACTATGACATCATAATTCCTCTTTTAATATGCAGTTTAACTACAGTTATGGCATCACAATTCCTTATTTAACATGCCATTAAACTATAACTATGACATCACAATTCCTTATTTAACATGTTGTTAAGCTATATCTATGACATCATAATTCCTCTTTTAATATGCTATTTCATTAGTTATGACATCACAATTCCTTATTTAACATGCCGTTTAACTATAACTATGACATCATAATTCCTTATTTAACATGTTGTTAAACTATATCTATAACATCATAATTCCTCTTTTAATATACTGTTTAATTAGTTATGATATCACAATTCCTTATTAACATGCTGTTAAACTATAACTATGATATCATAATTCCTCTTTTAATATGCTGTTTAACTACAGTTATGGCATCACAATTCCTTATTTAACATGCCATTAAACTATAACTATGACATCACAATTCCTTATTTAACATGTTGTTAAGCTATATCTATGACATCATAATTCCTCTTTTAATATGTTATTTAATTAGTTATGACATCACAATTCCTTATTTAACATGCCGTTTAACTATAACTATGACATCATAATTCCTCTTTTAATATGCAGTTTAACTACAGTTATGGCATCACAATTCCTTATTTAACATGCCATTAAACTATAACTATGACATCACAATTCCTTATTTAACATGTTGTTAAGCTATATCTATGACATCATAATTCCTCTTTTAATATGTTATTTAATTAGTTATGACATCACAATTCCTTATTTAACATGCCGTTTAACTATAACTATGACATCATAATTCCTCTTTTAATATGCAGTTTAACTACAGTTATGGCATCACAATTCCTTATTTAACATGCCATTAAACTATAACTATGACATCACAATTCCTTATTTAACATGTTGTTAAACTATATCTATAACATCATAATTCCTCTTTTAATATACTGTTTAATTAGTTATGATATCACAATTCCTTATTAACATGCTGTTAAACTATAACTATGACATCATAATTCCTCTTTTAATATGCAGTTTAACTACAGTTATGGCATCACAATTCCTTATTTAACATGCCATTAAACTATAACTATGACATCACAATTCCTTATTTAACATGTTGTTAAGCTATATCTATGACATCATAATTCCTCTTTTAATATGCTATTTAATTAGTTATGACATCACAATTCCTTATTTAACATGCCGTTTAACTATAACTATGACATCATAATTCCTTATTTAACATGTTGTTAAACTATATCTATAACATCATAATTCCTCTTTTAATATACTGTTTAATTAGTTATGATATCACAATTCCTTATTAACATGCTGTTAAACTATAACTATGATATCATAATTCCTCTTTTAATATGCTGTTTAACTACAGTTATGGCATCACAATTCCTTATTTAACATGCCATTAAACTATAACTATGACATCACAATTCCTTATTTAACATGTTGTTAAACTATATCTATAACATCATAATTCCTCTTTTAATATGCTATTTAATTAGTTATGACATCACAATTCCTTATTTAACATGCCGTTTAACTATAACTATGACATCATAATTCCTCTTTTAATATGCAGTTTAACTACAGTTATGGCATCACAATTCCTTATTTAACATGCCATTAAACTATAACTATGACATCGCAATTCCTTATTTAACATGTTGTTAAACTATATCTATAACATCATAATTCCTCTTTTAATATACTGTTTAATTAGTTATGATATCACAATTCCTTATTAACATGCTGTTAAACTATAACTATGATATCATAATTCCTCTTTTAATATGCTGTTTAACTACAGTTATGGCATCACAATTCCTTATTTAACATGCCATTAAACTATAACTATGACATCACAATTCCTTATTTAACATGTTGTTAAGCTATATCTATGACATCATAATTCCTCTTTTAATATGCTATTTAATTAGTTATGACATCACAATTCCTTATTTAACATGCCGTTTAACTATAACTATGACATCATAATTCCTCTTTTAATATGCAGTTTAACTACAGTTACGGCATCACAATTCCTTATTGAACATGCCATTAAACTATAACTATGACATCGCAATTCCTTATTTAACATGTTGTTAAACTATATCTATAACATCATAATTCCTCTTTTAGAATACTGTTTAATTAGTTATGATATCACAACTCTTTATTAACATGCTGTTAAACTATAACTATGATATCATAATTCCTCTTTTAATATGCTGTTTAACTACAGTTATGGCATCACAATTCCTTATTTAACATGCCATTAAACTATAACTATGACATCACAATTCCTTATTTAACATGTTGTTAAGCTATATCTATGACATCATAATTCCTCTTTTAATATGTTATTTAATTAGTTATGACATCACAATTCCTTATTTAACATGCCGTTTAACTATAACTATGACATCATAATTCCTCTTTTAATATGCAGTTTAACTACAGTTATGGCATCACAATTCCTTATTTAACATGCCATTAAACTATAACTATGACATCACAATTCCTTATTTAACATGTTGTTAAGCTATATCTATGACATCATAATTCCTCTTTTAATATGTTATTTAATTAGTTATGACATCACAATTCCTTATTTAACATGCCGTTTAACTATAACTATGACATCATAATTCCTCTTTTAATATGCAGTTTAACTACAGTTATGGCATCACAATTCCTTATTTAACATGCCATTAAACTATAACTATGACATCACAATTCCTTATTTAACATGTTGTTAAACTATATCTATAACATCATAATTCCTCTTTTAATATACTGTTTAATTAGTTATGATATCACAATTCCTTATTAACATGCTGTTAAACTATAACTATGACATCATAATTCCTCTTTTAATATGCAGTTTAACTACAGTTATGGCATCACAATTCCTTATTTAACATGCCATTAAACTATAACTATGACATCACAATTCCTTATTTAACATGTTGTTAAGCTATATCTATGACATCATAATTCCTCTTTTAATATGCTATTTAATTAGTTATGACATCACAATTCCTTATTTAACATGCCGTTTAACTATAACTATGACATCATAATTCCTTATTTAACATGTTGTTAAACTATATCTATAACATCATAATTCCTCTTTTAATATACTGTTTAATTAGTTATGATATCACAATTCCTTATTAACATGCTGTTAAACTATAACTATGATATCATAATTCCTCTTTTAATATGCTGTTTAACTACAGTTATGGCATCACAATTCCTTATTTAACATGCCATTAAACTATAACTATGACATCACAATTCCTTATTTAACATGTTGTTAAGCTATATCTATGACATCATAATTCCTCTTTTAATATGCTATTTAATTAGTTATGACATCACAATTCCTTATTTAACATGCCGTTTAACTATAACTATGACATCATAATTCCTCTTTTAATATGCAGTTTAACTACAGTTATGGCATCACAATTCCTTATTTAACATGCCATTAAACTATAACTATGACATCGCAATTCCTTATTTAACATGTTGTTAAACTATATCTATAACATCATAATTCCTCTTTTAATATACTGTTTAATTAGTTATGATATCACAATTCCTTATTAACATGCTGTTAAACTATAACTATGATATCATAATTCCTTTTAATATGCTGTTTAACTACAGTTAAGACATCACAATTCCTTATTTAACATGCTGTTTAACTATAACTATGACATCATAATTCCTCTTTTAATATGCAGTTTAACTACAGTTATGGCATCACAATTCCTTATTTAACATGCCATTAAACTATAACTATGACATCACAATTCCTTATTTAACATGTTGTTAAGCTATATCTATGACATCATAATTCCTCTTTTAATATGCTATTTAATTAGTTATGACATCACAATTCCTTATTTAACATGCCGTTTAACTATAACTATGACATCATAATTCCTCTTTTAATATGCAGTTTAACTACAGTTATGGCATCACAATTCCTTATTTAACATGCCATTAAACTATAACTATGACATCACAATTCCTTATTTAACATGTTGTTAAACTATATCTATAACATCATAATTCCTCTTTTAATATGCTATTTAATTAGTTATGACATCACAATTCCTTATTTAACATGCCGTTTAACTATAACTATGACATCATAATTCCTCTTTTAATATGCAGTTTAACTACAGTTATGGCATCACAATTCCTTATTTAACATGCCATTAAACTATAACTATGACATCACAATTCCTTATTTAACATGTTGTTAAACTATATCTATAACATCATAATTCCTCTTTTAGAATACTGTTTAATTAGTTATGACATCACAATTCCTTATTTAACATGCTGTTAAACTATAACTATGACATCATAATTCCTCTTTTAATATGCAGTTTAACTACAGTTATGGCATCACAATTCCTTATTTAACATGCCATTAAACTATAACTATGACATCACAATTCCTTATTTAACATGTTGTTAAACTATATCTATAACATCATAATTCCTCTTTTAATATACTGTTTAATTAGTTATGATATCACAATTCCTTATTAACATGCTGTTAAACTATAACTATGATATCATAATTCCTCTTTTAATATGCTGTTTAACTACAGTTATGGCATCACAATTCCTTATTTAACATGCCATTAAACTATAACTATGACATCACAATTCCTTATTTAACATGTTGTTAAGCTATATCTATGACATCATAATTCCTCTTTTAATATGCTATTTAATTAGTTATGACATCACAATTCCTTATTTAACATGCCGTTTAACTATAACTATGACATCATAATTCCTCTTTTAATATGCAGTTTAACTACAGTTATGGCATCACAATTCCTTATTTAACATGCCATTAAACTATAACTATGACATCACAATTCCTTATTTAACATGTTGTTAAGCTATATCTATGACATCATAATTCCTCTTTTAATATGCTTATTTAATTAGTTATGACATCACAATTCCTTATTTAACATGCCGTTTAACTATAACTATGACATCATAATTCCTCTTTTAATATGCAGTTTAACTACAGTTATGGAATCACAATTCCTTATTTAACATGCCATTAAACTATAACTATGACATCACAATTCCTTATTTAACATGTTGTTAAACTATATCTATAACATCATAATTCCTCTTTTAATATACTGTTTAATTAGTTATGATATCACAATTCCTTATTAACATGCTGTTAAACTATAACTATGATATCATAATTCCTTTTAATATGCAGTTTAACTACAGTTATGGCATCACAATTCCTTATTTAACATGCCATTAAACTATAACTATGACATCACAATTCCTTATTTAACATGTTGTTAAGCTATATCTATGACATCATAATTCCTCTTTTAATATGCTATTTAATTAGTTATGACATCACAATTCCTTATTTAACATGCCGTTTAACTATAACTATGACATCATAATTCCTTATTTAACATGTTGTTAAACTATATCTATAACATCATAATTCCTCTTTTAATATACTGTTTAATTAGTTATGATATCACAATTCCTTATTAACATGCTGTTAAACTATAACTATGATATCATAATTCCTCTTTTAATATGCTGTTTAACTACAGTTATGGCATCACAATTCCTTATTTAACATGCCATTAAACTATAACTATGACATCACAATTCCTTATTTAACATGTTGTTAAGCTATATCTATGACATCATAATTCCTCTTTTAATATGCTATTTAATTAGTTATGACATCACAATTCCTTATTTAACATGCCGTTTAACTATAACTATGACATCATAATTCCTCTTTTAATATGCAGTTTAACTACAGTTATGGCATCACAATTCCTTATTTAACATGCCATTAAACTATAACTATGACATCACAATTCCTTATTTAACATGTTGTTAAACTATATCTATAACATCATAATTCCTCTTTTAATATACTGTTTAATTAGTTATGATATCACAATTCCTTATTAACATGCTGTTAAACTATAACTATGATATCATAATTCCTCTTTTAATATGCTGTTTAACTACAGTTATGACATCACAATTCCTTATTAACATGCTGTTAAACTATAACTATGATATCATAATTCCTCTTTTAATATGCAGTTTAACTACAGTTATGGCATCACAATTCCTTATTTAACATGCCATTAAACTATAACTATGACATCACAATTCCTTATTTAACATGTTGTTAAGCTATATCTATGACATCATAATTCCTCTTTTAATATGCTATTTAATTAGTTATGACATCACAATTCCTTATTTAACATGCCGTTTAACTATAACTATGACATCATAATTCCTCTTTTAATATGCAGTTTAACTACAGTTATGGCATCACAATTCCTTATTTAACATGCCATTAAACTATAACTATGACATCACAATTCCTTATTTAACATGTTGTTAAGCTATATCTATGACATCATAATTCCTCTTTTAATATACTGTTTAATTAGTTATGATATCACAATTCCTTATTAACATGCTGTTAAACTATAACTATGATATCATAATTCCTCTTTTAATATGCAGTTTAACTACAGTTATGGCATCACAATTCCTTATTTAACATGCCATTAAACTATAACTATGACATCACAATTCCTTATTTAACATGTTGTTAAGCTATATCTATGACATCATAATTCCTCTTTTAATATGTTATTTAATTAGTTATGACATCACAATTCCTTATTTAACATGCCGTTTAACTATAACTATGACATCATAATTCCTCTTTTAATATGCAGTTTAACTACAGTTATGGCATCACAATTCCTTATTTAACATGCCATTAAACTATAACTATGACATCACAATTCCTTATTTAACATGTTGTTAAGCTATATCTATGACATCATAATTCCTCTTTTAATATGCTATTTAATTAGTTATGACATCACAATTCCTTATTTAACATGCCGTTTAACTATAACTATGACATCATAATTCCTCTTTTAATATGCAGTTTAACTACAGTTACGGCATCACAATTCCTTATTTAACATGCCATTAAACTATAACTATGACATCGCAATTCCTTATTTAACATGTTGTTAAACTATATCTATAACATCATAATTCCTCTTTTAATATACTGTTTAATTAGTTATGATATCACAATTCCTTATTAACATGCTGTTAAACTATAACTATGATATCATAATTCCTTTTAATATGCAGTTTAACTACAGTTATGGCATCACAATTCCTTATTTAACATGCCATTAAACTATAACTATGACATCACAATTCCTTATTTAACATGTTGTTAAGCTATATCTATGACATCATAATTCCTCTTTTAATATGCTATTTAATTAGTTATGACATCACAATTCCTTATTTAACATGCCGTTTAACTATAACTATGACATCATAATTCCTTATTTAACATGTTGTTAAACTATATCTATAACATCATAATTCCTCTTTTAATATACTGTTTAATTAGTTATGATATCACAACTCCTTATTAACATGCTGTTAAACTATAACTATGATATCATAATTCCTCTTTTAATATGCTGTTTAACTACAGTTATGGCATCACAATTCCTTATTTAACATGCCATTAAACTATAACTATGACATCACAATTCCTTATTTAACATGTTGTTAAGCTATATCTATGACATCATAATTCCTCTTTTAATATGTTATTTAATTAGTTATGACATCACAATTCCTTATTTAACATGCCGTTTAACTATAACTATGACATCATAATTCCTCTTTTAATATGCAGTTTAACTACAGTTATGGCATCACAATTCCTTATTTAACATGCCATTAAACTATAACTATGACATCACAATTCCTTATTTAACATGTTGTTAAACTATATCTATAACATCATAATTCCTCTTTTAATATACTGTTTAATTAGTTATGATATCACAATTCCTTATTAACATGCTGTTAAACTATAACTATGATATCATAATTCCTTTTAATATGCTGTTTAACTACAGTTATGACATCACAATTCCTTATTTAACATGCCATTAAACTATAACTATGACATCACAATTCCTTATTTAACATGTTGTTAAGCTATGTCTATGACATCATAATTCCTCTTTTAATATGCTATTTAATTAGTTATGACATCACAATTCCTTATTTAACATGCCGTTTAACTATAACTATGACATCATAATTCCTTATTTAACATGTTGTTAAACTATATCTATAACATCATAATTCCTCTTTTAATATACTGTTTAATTAGTTATGATATCACAATTCCTTATTAACATGCTGTTAAACTATAACTATGATATCATAATTCCTCTTTTAATATGCTGTTTAACTACAGTTATGGCATCACAATTCCTTATTTAACATGCCATTAAACTATAACTATGACATCACAATTCCTTATTTAACATGTTGTTAAGCTATATCTATGACATCATAATTCCTCTTTTAATATGCTATTTAATTAGTTATGACATCACAATTCCTTATTTAACATGCTGTTTAACTATAACTATGACATCATAATTCCTCTTTTAATATGCAGTTTAACTACAGTTATGGCATCACAATTCCTTATTTAACATGCCATTAAACTATAACTATGACATCGCAATTCCTTATTTAACATGTTGTTAAACTATATCTATAACATCATAATTCCTCTTTTAATATACTGTTTAATTAGTTATGATATCACAATTCCTTATTAACATGCTGTTAAACTATAACTATGATATCATAATTCCTTTTAATATGCTGTTTAACTACAGTTAAGACATCACAATTCCTTATTTAACATGCCGTTTAACTATAACTATGACATCATAATTCCTCTTTTAATATGCAGTTTAACTACAGTTATGGCATCACAATTCCTTATTTAACATGCCATTAAACTATAACTATGACATCACAATTCCTTATTTAACATGTTGTTAAGCTATATCTATGACATCATAATTCCTCTTTTAATATGCTATTTAATTAGTTATGACATCACAATTCCTTATTTAACATGCCGTTTAACTATAACTATGACATCATAATTCCTCTTTTAATATGCTGTTTAACTACAGTTATGGCATCACAATTCCTTATTTAACATGCCATTAAACTATAACTATGACATCACAATTCCTTATTTAACATGTTGTTAAGCTATATCTATGACATCATAATTCCTCTTTTAATATGCTATTTAATTAGCTATGACATCACAATTCCTTATTTAACATGCCGTTTAACTATAACTATGACATCATAATTCCTCTTTTAATATGCAGTTTAACTACAGTTATGGCATCACAATTCCTTATTTAACATGCCATTAAACTATAACTATGACATCACAATTCCTTATTTAACATGTTGTTAAACTATATCTATAACATCATAATTCCTCTTTTAATATACTGTTTAATTAGTTATGATATCACAATTCCTTATTAACATGCTGTTAAACTATAACTATGATATCATAATTCCTCTTTTAATATGCTGTTTAACTACAGTTATGGCATCACAATTCCTTATTTAACATGACGTTTAACTATGACTGTGATATCATATCTTGATATCATTTCTTATTTAATATTGTGTTTAACTATGGTTATGATGTCATAATGAATAATCA
Organism: Pygocentrus nattereri; assembly: GCF_015220715.1. Taxonomy (NCBI): domain Eukaryota; kingdom Metazoa; phylum Chordata; class Actinopteri; order Characiformes; family Serrasalmidae; genus Pygocentrus; species Pygocentrus nattereri. The sequence continues at coordinate 9,312,142 of NC_051222.1, read as the reverse complement.
TAACTGAAATGCAGAACTGAAATGTAGGTTAACTATATTTATTTTTCTTCCTAGTGATGGTTGAGCAAAGATGTTTCTACATCTACAAAGTTCTACACAGCTTGGCCTGGTTCAGTCTGCCGTACCGTCGAAGCAGTGCACCTGCAGGACCATGTGAGCTTTCTTGCGGTTGGCCGTCCACTCCAGTAGAGACAGGGGGTAGGTGCGGGCCGCCTCAGGGCCCAGGCAGGACTTCTGCATGGCCTGGAGCAGCTTGTGCTGGCACAGCACCTTAAAGCCGTTCAGAGCGTAGTCTGACACAAACCTGAGAGAGAGAGAGAGAGAGAGAGAGAGAGAGAGAGAGAGAGAGAGAGAGAGAGAGAGAGAATCTAAAAGAGGGCTGGGATATCAAGGAGCCACGAGTCCAGAACTTACTAGAAAACTTAAGTTACAGGCCACAGCCTTGTAAACATGCATAACATCTGTAACTAAACACTGATTTGCTTCAGTTCCAGTTGCGTGTGGTTCACTAATGAAGAGATTCTGTGAGGTAAATCTCAAGCTGAGGTTCATGAACAATTCGGAGTGGATTTCACACTCGGTAAAGGCAGGTAACCATCTATTTAATAATGTGTTTTTATTTACTATTTACTTATTTTCCTTACTTAATATGATGCATTTATTTACTATTTACTCATTTTCCTTATTTGATATGGTGTTTTAATTGACTATTTACTAACTTTCTGCACTTTCAACTCCAAGGACTGAAGGTTAGGGAGCCAGTTGGGGCAGTCAAGGACTGGAGGTTGGGGAACTAGTTGGGGCAGTCAAGGACTGGAGGTTGGGGAGCCAGTTGGGGCAGTCAAGGACTGGAGGTTAGGGAGCCATTTGGGGCAGTCATGGACTGGAGGTTAGGGAACTAGTTGGGGCAGTCATAGACTGGAGGTTAGGGAACTAGTTGGGGCAGTCATAGACTGGAGGTTAGGGAACCAGTTGGGGCAGTCAAGGACTGGAGGTTAGGGAACCAGTTGGGGCAGTCATGGACTGGAGGTTAGGGAACTAGTTGGGGCAGTCATAGACTGGAGGTTAGGGAACCAGTTGGGGCAGTCAAGGACTGGAGGTTAGGGAACCAGTTGGGGCAGTCAAGGACTGGAGGTTAGGGAACCAGTTGGGGCAGTCAAGGACTGGAGGTTAGGGAACCAGTTGGGGCAGTCAAGGACTGGAGGTTAGGGAGCCATTTGGGGCAGTCATGGGCTGGAGGTTAGGGAGCCAGTTGGGGCAGTCATGGACTGGAGGTTAGGGAACTAGTTGGGGCAGTCATGGACTGGAGGTTAGGGAACTAGTTGGGGCAGTCATAGACTGGAGGTTAGGGAACCAGTTGGGGCAGTCAAGGACTGGAGGTTAGGGAACCAGTTGGGGCAGTCAAGGACTGGAGGTTAGGGAACCAGTTGGGGCAGTCAAGGACTGGAGGTTAGGGAACCAGTTGGGGCAGTCAAGGACTGGAGGTTAGGGAGCCATTTGGGGCAGTCATGGGCTGGAGGTTAGGGAGCCAGTTGGGGCAGTCATGGACTGGAGGTTAGGGAGCCAGTTGGGGCAGTCATGGGCTGGAGGTTAGGGAACCAGTTGGGGCAGTCTTGGACTGGAGGTTAGGGAGCCATTTGGGGCAGTCATGGACTGGAGGTTAGGGAGCCAGTTGGGGCAGTCATGGGCTTGAGGTTAGGGAACCAGTTGAGGCAGTCATAGGCTTGAGGTTAGGAAGCGAGTTGGGGCAGTCATGGGCTTGAGGTTAGGGAACCGGTTGGGGCAGTCATGGGCTTGAGGTTAGGGAACCGGTTGAAGCAGTCATGGGCTGGACATTAGAGAGCCAGCCTTGTTACTGGAAGGTCGCTGGTTTGATCCCCTGAGCCTAGAGCATGTGACTGAAGTGCCCTTGAGCAAGGCACTGAACACCCAACTGCTGTAGATACGGATGCCCACCACTCCAGGCAAGTGTGCTCACTGCCCCCTAGTGTGTGTTCACTAATAGTGTGTACGGGGTGTTTTACTGCACGGACGGGTTAAATGAGAAGGTGAAATTTCCCATTTATGGGACTACTAAGGGTCAATTCATCCAAATTAACAGAAATTAGAAATCGCACATCTAATTTCTCTTATAGAAACTGTTCCATGTGGCTGATATTTTTATTGTTGATCTGCTGCTTCTCAAACTGTTAAACCATGCATTCTCTATTTATCTCTATTTCCCATATCATTCACTATTTTCATTACCATTGAAATAATCTGTAAATTCTTCTTGTGATTATGACCCTTCACTGTAGGCCTATTTAATCTTTACATTTACATAAAATTTTCAGCTGTTTTCCTTTTTCTTTTTCGGCCGAAAAAGTTTGGTGGCCTAAATTTCGGTGCAACGCTAATAATGCAATGGTAATTCTTCCATCATTGGTCCTGAAATTTAGTCTTAAACTGGCACAACATGCATAAGATAATAAATGTACATACATGTCATATTTTGAATGTCATTTTTACTAGCGGTAATGTGTTGGCGGTTAACAATTTTAGCGATTAGTGTCTTTGGAAGAGCTCCTCGATCCTCTGGCTAGCACATTGAATATGAAAGGATAGCGATACGACCATTATCATAAACTGTGAAGGTGGTTCAGACCAACAACACACTACAGTAGATTTATAAACATCAAATAAAGAGAGTGTCGTGGGAGCTTGAAACCCAGAGTATCTGAGATGTAGTTCGACTAAAACGCAGTGACGGTTTTTCATAGCGTCTATTAACACTGTATTTAGACTGTATGTAGAATATCATGGGATACTTTATTATTGAATATCGACACGTGTCTACCTGTGACCAGTGGTGGATACTAACTAAGTAAATGTAATTCATTACTGTACTTAAGTAGTTTTTTCATGTATCTGTACTGAAGTTTTTCCACTTTGGGCGACTTTCTACTTTCACTCTACTACATTTCAAAGTCTAATATCTGACTTTTTACTCTGCTACATTTTGCTAAATCTGTCGTTAGTTTTGGTTTCTGTGTGTATAAAAACGTAACATGTCAAAATGAAAGAAAGCCAGAGCACCAATCAGGGCCCAGCGGTCACTTTGTTTAGAGCTGATTTTGACCTGTTGGTCATACCGACCCAGTGCAGCACGCGGTTCAACGTCAGCGCAGCAGCGTAAAACTTTGGGAGAGTCTGTTCAACATAAATGATGAACTAACCTAACTTTGTGTAAATAGAGCTCAATATAGAAATATGTCCACATATGCAGTCGAGACTGATGCAGCTTTTTTCTGAATTTCTACAAACACCATTTCATTTTATAGTAAATGAGTTTGGGCTGGTTTATGTTTATGAACAGACGCCTACAGATCAACATAGTAAAGGAGCTCATCTGTGATCCTGAGTTTAAAGCCAGTTTTTATTCAACTTAAACTTGGAACTAAGTTGTAAATAAATCTGAAACTGAAACTTTGCTTGTGTGTAAAAAGTGATTTCAGAGCCACTCTGTTCTCCCTGATGGAAACTGTTTACCTTCAGTGTTTTGTGCTTATGATCATTTTAATAGACGTCAGCGTCACTAATTAATGACGTTCTATTAAAAGACTGGTTTACCAAGAGAGACGCTGGAGGACTTTCACCTGAAATGAGTTCCTGAAGCGAGTCTTGTTATAAAAATGATAACAGGACATAACGTAATTAATCTTTTAGTACTTTTATTTTATACTTAAGTACATTTAAGGGAAAATACTTTTGTACTTTTACTCAAGTGGAGGTCTAGAGTAAGGACTTCTACTTTTACAGGAGTAATATTTTACCTTGGGTATCTTTAACTTTAACTCTAGTACATGATTTGTGTACTTCGTCCACCACTGCCTGTGACAATCACAGTTAAAGCTAATAGAGAGTGTGGCTTTTGCAGAGAAAGCTCTAATGTAAAAGTTCTCCACTCTTTTGTTTGAGTGAGTTAGAGGTAGTGTGATTTTAAGTCTGTTGTCTTACTTCAGCAGATATTTCTCCATTTTCTCACTCGGGGCAAAGGAGCTCAAACAGGCCACCATCAGCAGCCAGCCTCGCTCTGCGTTGCGCTGGTTTCCATTCCGCCACACCTGATTGGCCACCTGTGCCAAAATCTCATCCCTGATTGGTGGAGTGGCCAGGCCCCGCTGGATGATGTAATTTCCAAACAAGTTCTCCTGAGCACCATTCAAGTTGGGGTCCCCCATGAAACGCAAAATCTATAAAAATGAAAACAAAGTACACTGTGAATAGACATAATGAACCCAGTTATGCTACGAGGCATGTATATAGGAAATGAGAACAGGACTGCATTTAATGTAACTTTACCAATAAGAAGACGTCAAGAGCGTCTTGTTTTAGGTCGTCCTCCAGACGAGTCAGCGGAGCTTGAAGAGGTGCTGTAAGCATCCCAAATTCTAGCTCCTGTACACACATAACTCATATAGGTAATACAGCCACGTGTGTGTGTGTGTGTGTGTGTATATATGTGTATCAGTGTTCTTACTCGGAAATTTGAGCGTATGTATTTGGTCATTAGGTGGTTGTTGATATCCAGAGGGAGAGTGAGCTGAGGATCGACCTGTACTCTCGGAGCCTGAACCAAAGCCAGGCACTCTGAATGCAACTCCTTACCAGCTGTGAAAACACATATACCATATTAATTAACACTGGAAATCAACAAGAACTGCTCACAAGACAATGCAATGCCACTGAGTGTCATTCAGGTTTTAAAACCCCTTTATTTTGGAATTTCACGTAACGAACTGGGTAACATGTTTGGCAAATAAGTTTTCAAAAGTTGTATACAAAAGTCTGGATAGCCTGGTTGAATTACATGGCCAATTTTTGTAGTGAAAATAAATGTAAACATCCTCCACAGAGAACAGACATAAATATGATATTGTTCTGCTGATTATAGTGCTCAGTTTCAATGTACTTACTGAGTTTAACACATTGGAAAAAATCTAATAAAACACATTAAATGCACAGGCCATATTTTATGTTTTATTTTTTAATCCAATATGTTAAATCCAGCAAATAAACAAACAGTAAACTATGCACTAATCACGCAGAAGTGTCTTCTCTGTAGAGAACACACAGTAGAGGTTATTTGACCAGGTGACTGTACATACACTTACAACTACTTCAACTACTTCAAGTATCGGAGAAACAGATGGACTACAGTCTGTAACAGTGTCTACAGTGGAGCTGATAAAATGAACAATGAGGTGGTCAGAATGTTGTTCTTGATCACATTCAAATGAAGAGCCAACAAATGAGTATCAACAACATATTTGGCAGTTTCATGTGGTGACACCGACACACTGGTGCATCAATGTAAGCACAAAGAGAAAGCACACAGCTGTGAGTGAATGACCTGCAGTGGCCTGCAGCAGCCCTCCCAGTTCAGCAGGGATCACCAGCTGGGACACGTTAATCACCTCACGACTGGCTCGCTCCTGTGAAAAACGGAAACACTCCACATTTAAATAATGTGTGAAGTAATAAGTATATAATTTGCAATCATTCCAAATACAGCGGTATAGCCAAGACATGTTTGGTGTCTAAAGTTTGCTTCTTCGGTTTAGCTACGAGGCTAACATGGCTAACAAGTAATAGATGTTTATAGCCTACTAGTTATGACCTAATGGTAATGACCTGTCAGAAACTACATAAGAAAGTCTATCCATCGTATTTTTCACGTGGCCACTATAATTCGAGATGGCTGGAATATCCGTTTAAGACAAAGAACATGTGCTTATTTTTATTTTGTCCCATGAGATGTTTCCGTGACAATGTGCGGTTTGTGGCTGTCACTAAGCTGAAAGTACGTCAAGAACAGCATCTGATGAGCATGAAAACCAAAGATCTTCCCACATAGCAGACAGTTTCAGCCTGATTCTGGCTTTCCTATGTGAGTGTTGGTTGACTGTGGGTAAATGTTGGGTATGCGGGCCAGAACAGGGCCAGATCCTGGACAGCTTCATCCCATTTTGCCTCGTGTCTACATTTGTGCGACAATTGAATGTTGTGGACCAACAACATAGTTGGGTCCAGACTGGGGCCAGATTTGGGCCATAATCCTTTTCTTCTCACTTTAAAATGTGTGAGCCAGATCTGGGCTGAGGATCCAGCTCTATACTGGGCCAGAACAAACCAAGGACGTGGCCTACAAGTGGCCCAGACAAATTTTGCTAACTGGGCTCAGCTGTCACGCGAATGTGGCTTCATAAAAACTCCTAAATAAAGCCTAGTTGTTATTACTGAAATGTGAGCCCATAAAATGCAGCCAGATGATAATCTTCTGGTTGAACCTCACTGGTCGGTGTTAACAGACTCTCTTTACTGGTTTATACTTTATATTCTCTTCATAACTGTCCATGTTCTGCCCTCACTAGACCAGGCTGAGCAGTCAACAGAAAGCTAACAGGCTAACTGGCTAACAGGCAAACACTACATTAATAAAAGACTTTTCAAGCCTTTAAAGTAGGAATTTCTTATAAGCTGAGGCCTACGAAGTAAAGAATGTCACTTACTTGCCAGTTATAAGCTTAAAATGTCTGTATTTAAACTAAAGCTGACATCAAAACTTAATGTAGCGGTGAGCTAACCTCCGCTAGCTAACATAGTGTGGTGAATGTACAAGGAGCATTAGCGCAGTGCTGTTTAAAAACAGACGTGTACTTTAGAAATAGCTATCTAAAGGCACTGCTTTATGGTTTTCTGCGTGCGCCTGACTCTTACTACAAACACAACTAAAACGAAATGAAATGACTTATTAGCGTGAGTAATTCATGTAGGCTATAAAGACGATACTGACTAAAGCGCTTCTTTCATGCAGATTCAAATTTCCGTTGACAGACTGATTGCAATCGACGGCACAAAAGCATTCAACCATCCCTCTATGAATGTTATGCTTTTAATTTTTCCCACATTTCCATCATGTTAGGACGTTATACGCAATTTAATGTGTTGTTTGTTTATGGTTTGCTAGAAGTTCTGGCCATAAGTCGCTCAGGATTCAGGTAGATGAGCTTCCATTACTTATGATTAAGTGACCTTTATTTGTCCCATAACGGGGAAATTTCACCTCTGCACTTAACCCATCCGTGCAGTGAAACGTACACACTAGTGAGAACACAAACACTAGGGGGCAGTGAGCACACTTGCCGAGAGCGGTGGGCAGCCCTATCCACAGCACCCGAGTAGCAGTTGGGGGTTAGGTGTCTTGCTCAAGAACACCTCCGTCACAGACCGTCGGCTCTGGAGATCGAACCGACAACCGTCACTATGAAACTGCTACAAAATAAACTATATGCTAATATGCCTGTCACAAACTTCAAGCAAAGAATGTCTTTTAGAAGCTTTAATGTCGATCACTGAGGTGGGTTTTCTTCTAGTTTTGACCCAATTTTCTAATTTAAGGCCCAAACTGAAGGCCTAGCTCTAATAGTCAAGGATCACCACTGGTTACTTTAAAAATACACTTCTCATCACAAAATGGTACGCAATGCTGTATGTACCTTAATCTGAAGCGCTAAATTAATAAAGCCCTTTATAGACTTGTTTCCTTTCTGTGAATGTGGCTTTAAGCTTGTGTAGGCCCCTCTCTAATATCGGATTTTGGGGTGTATCTGAAAATCACGGCAAACTCTAACTGAATTATCTAACTTAAGTTAAGAGAGAGATAATATCTGCAGTAGTTTACCGCTTCCAGTCGTCTCCTCTCCTCCTCTGCCCTCCTGGCCAAGAGAAGATTATCCTGTGGCAAAGACAAAGGAGAGTGTTCACTTTGAATTTGGTCAAGGCCAACTAGAACTGCATCATCAGTCAGTTAATGATTCTATTGACGTAGTCTTTGTAATTAGATGACTGGTTAAGGACAGTGAGCTACTAATTACGACGGTGCTTTAGGGCCACTGTTAATAAAAATAAAAATAGTTGACTTCGAGAATAAAGTCGTAATATTTAAAAAAAAAAAAAGTCACAATATTTGGAGGTTAAAGTGGGCTAACTGTAGGGGGGCTGCCATAACGCGTCGGGGTCTCGGTTTCTGTACTGTTTCACTCACTCCTGTCTCCTTGTGGATCATTTTGATGATCATTCTCACTGTCTGTGAAACCTCATGCCCTCTTTGAATAGCACACAGCCACTGATAGCTGTGTAGACGGTCAGTGCCTGCGATTCTCCTTCAACAGACAGTTTCCTCCGAGTCCGCCTGGCTCTTTATTCTAGATAAACAGTTTCCTGATCAGCCGTTTCTTATACTATGATGCTGATGTCCAGGAGCGACAGGGAGACTGAGTGTTTCTTTATGGGTGAATCGATATGAAGGTGAAGCTCCACCAACTCAGCGCCTCTCATTTAACACGAGGAGGTGCTGCTTCCCTTTGCAGAACCTCTGGACACAATATTATGACTTTTTTTCTTGAAATATTACGACTTTATTCTCAAAGTCTGCTATTTTTATTTTATTAGCAGTGGCCCTAAAACACCATAGTAAGTAATAGCTTTGATGACATTGCCTTTAGGGATTAGAGACAGTCAACATGGAACAGAGTGAAAACTGAAAAAGAGCAAAATACTTCACAGATTTTATTCAAAAACAGTAACAAAATCTCTTTCAGCTTCCAGAGTGAACACTGTATTTTAAATTACTTCCAACATCTGGTTAACCACATATTATAAAACAGTTCAGCCACACGAGGTGATTGGTTGATAAGCGTTCTAACTGTGCTGTTATTTCACCATAACATCATATTTTTCCCACAAACACTGTACCACTCCACTGAGACGCCGTTGCTAGGCAATGACTTTGACAGCTATAGGAGACGCTTAAGCCACTTGAACATTTTTACTTCTTACTTTGCCACAAACAGAAAATGGACACTTTTAAGATCACATTTGACTGACAGCTGTTTTGGACTCTGAAGATGAGACGACACTAAATTCCCAAACTGTCATCACCGATGTGTTTTAATGTTCGCAGTTCCTTCTGCCAAATTATAGCCCCTTAACAAGCAGCTTGTTGCTACATCAGAGTAACGAACTCCGCCCACTCGCTGCACAGTTGGCAGCTCGTTCTCAAGCTCCTTACACTAAATTCTCAAACTGTCATTTTCCCTGAGCAGATTTTCAGTCGGCAGCTGAGACAGAAGATCAGCTAAACAACCTGGAATCAGCCAGAAATGAACCCAATACCATTCACCACACTATGAACTGTAAGACGCTTTACAGACTGGCTGGAACAAAACAACATTAATACTGATCTGCAAAAACTGACGAAACTGAGCTGAACCTGATATTGCGTCAGTTTTATGGCTCAGTCTGATTTGGTCGAATGGTATTGGGTTCATTTCTGGCTAATTCCAGGTTGTTTATGTTCTTCTGTCACAGCTGCCGACTTAAAAGCTGCTCAGGGAAAATGACAGTTTGGGAATTTAGTGTAAGGAGCTTGAGAACGAGCTGCCAACTGTGCAGCGAGTGGGCGGAGTTCGTTACTCTGATGTAGCAACAAGCTGCTTGTTAAGGAACTATAATTTGGCAGAAGGAACTGCGAACATTAAAACACATTAAACTCCACGTTCATGGCTCAGTTTATTAATTTCTCACTTTATTTATTGAACTGTTGTATAAAAGCAGCAGAACACTGAAGGTTGTGTGATATCATGAATAACATCACAGTGATGTTATTTCATGATAACACACTCCTTCTCGTTATCTATTGCGTAAATAACATAATTTCATTCAACTTTTACTAAGCAAATGCAACAGTGACTTAGTGATTTAGTTTTTTATATTAATACATCTATGCGCTGGATCATAAACAAAGAAAAAAGGCTTCTGTTCTGAATCAACGCAAATGAAAACATTTTAATGCCTTGTGGGAGCAAAAACAATATAACGATGCTTGTAATTAGTTCACCCATTTTAAAACAGTTAAAGTCAGTAACTTCACTCAGTTTTGCTCATGTTTGCAATTGCATTCTGAGAAAAAAACATCGGTTAATTTCGCTTTTCATTTTCCACAACAGTGAGAAAAGGTAACTAAACAACAATTAGACTGGCAGACAACATACCCTGATGTATCGTTTGCGGTTGACGAAGAGCCAAATCATTGAGCGCAACTTGATCAGGTTCACACGCATCTGAAGAAACTGCCGCCTAAAGACCAGTGAAGAGAGTTTTTGAAGGTTACAGAGAGAACATAAGAAAAATGATCAAGGTTAGTTCATCGCACTTGGAAGAGAACGCTAACTGCCAATTCTGCCATCCAACCCACCCAACGAGAGCAAGGCCTATTATGCTGTGTTGGACTCTCTCATACTCGATGATCAACTTTTACAGTTATGAAATTAGTCCATGAAGAAAAGCGCATCATACTGAAGAAACCTCTAAAAGTTTGAGCTCCATAAAGCTGTATTTAATAAAGAGTCAATATTCAAACTTCGGGCATCTCCACTTGCATTTAACTAGATTTGAAATATAAGGCTCTAGTTTGTGAGCTAGTCATCAAATGCATCCACTATGTAGTAGGTATTGTGGTGCTAAGGCTACAGTTTTGGAAATATTTAAGGTATGTTTCAGAAATCTCATGTAATCTATAATAAAACTGTTCAATAAATGTTCATAATATCCAGATATCCAAAACTTACTGAAGAATTAAAGGCCTGTAATTCAAAATGTACATATATACTACATATATATCCGCCTTTTCAACCTACAACAATTTAGCTCCGCCCATTTACATTGAAGTTATAAGGAGTGTTTCAGCCAGGGCTGCTTTCTGAATGAGCGTAGCCAATCTGAACAGAGCTTATTTGCATATATCTTATAGATGTCTTTAAAGCACAGTAACAAATCAGGCTGTTTAATTCTAAGGGTTATGGAAAGGTTGGAAAATGGTCATTTTAAAATGAATTGTTTCTGGTATACAAAGTCACACAAACATCATAAAAACAGAACAAAATGTGCTATATGGACGTTTTAAACTGCAAAATCATTTTGCCTGACTGAAAACGTGACTGTGAATGTTGGTGCTCATGGGAGTTGTAGTTTACCTGGCGAGGAAGCCTCGGCAGTGGGCCTGAAGTTTGGCCATATCCATGCGGAACTTGAGGAATTGCTTACGGACGAAGTACATACGAACGTATCGCTGTAACGTCAGTGCAGCCAAGTGCCTCATGCGATCACGCTTGCTCTCCAACAGCTGATACACGTCCTCCTTTAAAAACAGCTGAGAATGCAACATCGACATTCAACCAGTTACTAACAGGTCAGTTTTCATGGCCATTTTCACACTTTTACTGCTGACGTTTGGGCTTTGCATCACTCACATATGCAGGCCTAAAACCACATGTGTCAGGCTCGAGTCCTGGCAGGCCAAAACACTGCCGATTTCAGCTTTGTGCCTCATTAAACACACCTGATTCAGGTCATCAGCTAATTAGCAAGGCCTTCTTGAACTGAATTCAGAGCGTTAGTTGAGGGTTACTGCTATTATCCGTAACACTTTGGACCAAAACTTCCCCAGTTTGACATGCCTGCCTTTAACAGGCAAGGGAAGGGACATTTTTAGCGTGAATGGCCCTCATTTCTGCACGAAAATCGGTCATAAAAACTGAAAATGCACTGACGTTCTGCTTTGCTGGCCATTCTGTATCGCAGTAGCAGCCAAGCACACATGAAGGGCAGATTTCGGAAGCTGCCCTCTAACATCACGCGCAAAATCCTATCACTTTTTTTTAGTAAAAACATACTGAGGGGTTTGTTAATCTCTATGTCTTCAGCGCAAACTAGACATTACTGAATGGTTTGTTTACTATTCATTAAGCTTTAATCATTACACCATAAATTAGTATGTAATTTTCAGTAGTAGTTTTAATAACACTGTTAAGACCGTCCTATACAAATAATCGTGGAAGTAATGACCTAAATTGAGATTTTATCCATATATAATGGCAACATCATGACCACCTTCTTGTTTCTGCGCTCATTGTCCACTTTATCAGCTCCACTTACTGTATAGCTGCACTCTGTAGTTCTAAAGTTACAGACTGTAGTCCATCTGTTTCTCTGATACTCTGTTACCCTGTTCTTCAGTGGTCAGGACCCCCATGGACCCGCACAGAGCAACTATTTGGGTGGTGGGTCATTCTCAGTACTGCAGTAACACTGACTTATTTACCAAATGATCTTAAATGATCTTTACTTCGGAACACAGGATGCAAACCGATGCATTGAATACTTGTTTGGCATTTTTTAGCCTCTGATTAATGATGACAAAAACTGAACTTCAGAATCTGGAAAGTATTAGTCAGTGTATTAAAGCTATTAGTATTAAAACTCCTAAAGTCAAAGTTATGTGAATTTAGCAGCGAATTTAGACGATAATTCATGCTTGATAACTTGCATAACAAGGTATTAATAAAGTATTTTTTCACAACTAATAATGTCATTATTGGGGATTTTCACCTGATTTTGTGCTAATATGGTTCATAATGAATGAATGAAATGTAATGCACATTGAACGAACCATTGCGAAGTGTCTAATTTAGGCTTTTGTGAATAAATAATGTGTCACTGTATTTCTCCATGATATAATGGCTTCTGTTCACACAAGCCCTCGCAGTATTGACTCTAGTACTCTGCAGGTACACTGGCATGTCAACTTTTCTGGCATTTGTGATTACACTTAACAGCTTTCCGTTTATCGCCATTATCATCATCGTCGTTAACCGCTTAATCCAGATAGGGTCAGCAGTTGGGAGAGCAGAAAATCCCAGATGACCCTGTCTCCCGCAACTTCCTCCAGCTCATTCCCGGGGACCACAAGCCGCTCCCAGGCCAACTTGGAGATGTAATCCGTCTAGCGGGTCCTAGGATGACCCCGGGGTCTTATCCCGGTAGGCCGTGCCTGGCACACCCCCACTGGGAGGCTTCCAGGGGGCATCCGGATCAGATGCCTGAACAACCTCAGCTGGCTCCTCTCAATGTGGAGGAGTAGCAGCTCTACTCCGAGCTCCTCCCAGATGACCGAGCTCCTCACTCTATCGCATAACGTGCAGCCCGCCACCCGACGAAGAGGCTCATTGTATTCGCGATCTCCTTCATTCGGTCATTACCCACAGCTCATGACCACAGGTGAGGGTCGGGACGTAGACCGACCGGTAAACAGAGAGCTTCGCCTTTTGGCTCAACTCCCTCTTCACCACTACAGTCCGGTACAGTGACCGCATTACTGCTGCCGCCTGTCCCAGCCTGCGGCCGCTATCACGATCCCTCTTCCCGTCACTTGTGAACAAGACCCCGAGATACTTAAACTCCTCCATCTGGGGCAGGTCCTTTCCCCTTACCTGGAGTGGGCATGCTTTCCATTTAATTACTGCTAAATTCCCAGGGAAAAGTGCATATTTGAAAGGAGCTACACAGTGGTCCCCCAAAAGTATTTGGACGCTTTAATCCTTAACCATTGGTAAAGTTTAATGAAGATCCTTTGGTCACTTTCTAAAATGTTCAACAAATAATATTTGTTTTGGAGAAAAACTCAATCAATCTGATGGTATGCTCTTTATGTGGAGAAAGCTTGGAGAAGAACTCCAGAAGAAATGTATTCAGAGCACTGATAAGTACTGAGGTGGAAAAGTCTGGGGCTGTAAACGCCATGATTTTACATATGTCACAAAGATCCAAATACTTTTTGGAATAACCACCGTACCAACTCATATAACGCTCACCTTGGACACGCCCACTTGATAATCTCCCTTTTGGATTGGACAGAGCTTCATCAACACAAGGACACAGTTATCTCCGTCCGGCGGCGGCGCTTTCTTCAGCCCTAGCAGTGCTTTATACCTACGAGTCAGTCAGAAAGAAGCTTTTGAGCACCATTTCTACCCAATCCAACAGCGTGACGTTATGTAAAGGCAACACACTGTGAGTGAAATAGCTCTGCTGTGGGTTTACCTGTCTAAAAACTTATGGAAAGGCACTCTGACTGGATATCCTTCCTTTCGAATTTGGATGGCGTCCATGATTCCAGAATATCTGAGCTGGTTTGCCACCAAATCAGGCTCAAATAGACCTGGTTCCTGAAATGAGATTACAGTGTAAATACACAAAGACACAAGTGGACACACAGAAGGGGGTGTAATAAGAGGCTGATCGTTTGTGTCAGTGGGATCAGCTGAGAGTTCATTCATAAAGGTAAAAGTAATTGGGATCTCAAGGCTGGAAATGAGAGTGAGCGTGTCGTTTTTCTTTTATTTTTCGGTAACCGGCAAGACGTGTCAAGAGGGTTTACCCACAAAACTTCCCTCCATCCCACTCTTAAAGTACAGGATTAAAACAACCGAGTAATGAACTGAGTAAACAGCACGTACCTTATTATTATTTGGCTTTATGCAGCGAACAAAAAATGGGTTACACCTGGAAGAGAACAGAATAAGGAATATTACAATTGATATACTCAAAAATTTCAGGCCGAAAAACAGCAAAATCATGCTTCATCTTTAATTTAAAAGAACGAGTTTCCTCATTTTCTCTTTACCCCAAATGTAATAAAATAGCGAAGACTATGTTTGGTGTCTTTGTTTCTTTAGTTTTGCACTGGAGCCATGAAACAAAAAAGGAATCTTCTGTCCTACCAAGTATCATTGTTCATGCCTAAATCAGCACACCAACGCTGTTCTTGTTAAGTACAGACAAAGTTCAGGTTTCAAGACAACTAGACAACTGTTACTTCTGTTTTTACCAATTTAAGTATGTCCAGTTTGTCCATTGTTGAGTATTATCAACATTATTATTATTATTATTTTTATTTAATTCTTTCTCTTTACTTCTTCTGTTTTGTCTCTCAGTTATTTCTGTTTTTTCTTTCACTCAAAGCAGGGGATGGGTGGGGGGTGGGTGGGTTGGGGGAGGACGGTGTTTGTAAGGGGCTTGGGTGGTTGTGGTACCACATCACCTTATATTTGTATGATGGGGGGGGGGCTTAAAATATTTTGATATGATTACATTAGACATCAAAACAAAGAAGAACTAATGGCTACAGCAACAATCTCATCACATGGTTAAGATTTAGCCATTTTAATATTTCAACCTGAGTCTGAAAACCAACACTTTATTAAACTTATAGCGAAAACTACCAAACCACAACAAGAACAAAGTTGGCTTCTGATAAGGGACGCATTTCTGAGCATGTTTATTTTGTCCAGATTAAGCAGGTGTGGCAGAGAGCGAGACTTAGAGAAAGATGCCATGGACCTGGGTCAGTGTGCTGGTGCTGTAGAATAGTAACCCCCCCCAGCCCCCCAATGATAGCTTCATCAGTTAGCGAAAGCTATGGGGCTACAATTGAATACAATACCACACGTCTACAAGCTAACCAGTGACACACTGTTCAGGTCTTCATGCTTTCTGTTAGGAAGGTTTTACATTCATTTTATTCTGTTACATGTTAGCTACATTAGTCTAGTAGCTTTAGGGTAAAAGTAAAGAAGCAAACATCAAACGACACATAAATCTCAGCTGATTGATGGGCTAAGATGGAATTTTTGCTGAACTGCTGCTTTAAAGTCAAAATCAGAGACTTTCACTGGACTATCAATATCCAAGCGGATCATCTCAGATGTCTCACGTTGCTAGTGATGTGAAATAAGTTCTGACTGCATTTGCTTCCAATAACTTTATGCTATCAAAGTGTTTTTTTTTGGCCTTTTATTTCACAATTTGAAAGAAAAACTTACAATTATAACAATGTTAATTCTACAATATCTTGTAACAATCTAACTCCACTCCCCCAACCCACCCTACTCGCCCTTCCCATCCTACTCACCCTCCCCACCCGTCCTACCCAACCCTAGATAACCCCCCCCACCCACCCCCCCCCCCCCCCCCCCCCGCCAGATTATCAAAATGTTTTTAGCAACAATACCCATGGATAATATTGCTAAAAGTAACATCTACACTTAATTCACTGAGTATTATTCATAGAAAAAAAGCAGGATTGTACACAAATGTGTGTCAGTCTTTGTGCATGCGTTTGTGTGTGACCTTTCCATCTTGTCCAGGAGCTCCTGTAGAGAGTGCTGGAACTTGGCAGCGACGGTGGAGGGCTGATATCGCCGGGTCACTGTGCTGTCCCTCCTCATTCCCCCTTTCTGCTGGTTCAGCATCTCAGCGTGCTTTATGAAGAGATTGGAGACCATCTGCACAGAAACACACAGTACAACCAAAGCCTTAAATAAATGCAAATACTGTTCTATGCAAAAGTCAGAGACCACCTTTCGTTTACTTCATTTCCAATTAAAATGGGAATTTGCTCAGGAGATGTTTCTGAGATTAAATCTAAGATAACCTACAACCCCAATTCCAATGAAGTTGGGACGTTGTGTAAAACATAAATAAAAATAGACTGCAATGATTTACAAATCCTTTTCAACCTGTATTCAATTGATTGGATATTACCAGACGGGCTCAGGAACACTTCAGAAAACCACTGTCAGTGAACACAGTTCGTCTTATTTCAGCAAGACAATGCCAAGCCACATTCTGCACGTGTTACAACAGTGTGTCTTCGTAGTAAAAGAGTGCGGGTACTAGACTGGCCTGCCTGCAGTCCAGACCTGTCTCCCATTGAAAATGTGTGGCGCGTTATGAAGTGCAAAATACAACGGAGACCCCGGACTGTTGAGCAACTGAAGTTGTACATCAAGCAAGAATGGGAAAGAATTCCACCTACAAAGCTTCAACAATCAGTGTCCTCAGTTCCCAAACGCTTATTGAGTGTTGTTAAAAGGAAAGGTGATGTAACACAGTGGTAAACACGCCCCTGTCCCAACTTCTTGGGAACGTGTTGCAGGCATCAAATTCAAAATGAGTGAATATTTACAAAAAACAATAAAGTTTATCCGTCTGAACATGAAATATCTTGTCTTTGTAGTGTATTCAATTGAATATAGGTTGGAAAGGATTTGCAAATCATCGTATTCTGTTTTACACAACGTCCCAACTTCATTGGAATTGGGGTTGTACTTGCAGAAGAAGAGGAAAGTCAAAGGAAAATAATGAAAAAAAACAGGAGTATCTAAAACTGTAGAACTGACAAAATGGGCCTCCTAACAACCATCTGGAAGACCTGGTTGACAGCAAAACTGCCCCCCATCAGATAAACAGCACTTAAAGCTTTCATCTTTGAGAGAGAGGGGAAGATCAAGCTGCTTCAGATCTGAAAACATCCACGGGTTTTTCTGTCCATCCTTCCACTGTGAGAAGTCGATTCAGCGCTGTGGGTCTGAAAGGACGTGTAGCTGTTCAAGAAGAGCCTCACAGAGAAAATGAAACGGACACATCAAACAAAGAAGCTGAACAATGGACTGACCACCCCAGAGTCCAGACCTCAACACCACTGAATGTGCTAGAGAGAAGCTGAAAATGCAACCAACTTCTAAGACTGAACTTTGGAGGTGTGAAAAAGTATCCCTGCAGATTTCTTTGAAAAACTGAAACTGAGTGTCCAGAACGGTGGTGGACAGTAACTAAGTAAATGTAATTTGTTACTGTACTTAAGTAGTTTTTTCATGTATCAGTACTTTACTTAATTTTTCCATTTTGGGCGACTTTTTCCTTTCACTCCACGACATTTCAAAGTCAAATATTTTACTTTTCCCTCCTACATTTTGAGAAATCTGTGGTTCCTTTTGGTTTCTGTGTGTATAAAAACGTAACATGTCAAAATGAAAGAAGCGCAAAGCCAGAGCACCAATCAGGGCCCAGCGGTCACTTTGTTTAGAGCTGGTTTTGACCTGTTGGTCAGACCGACCCAGTGCAGCACGCGGTTCAACGTCAGCGCAGCAGCGTAAAACTTTGGGAGAGTCTGTTCAACATAAATGATGAACTAACCTAACTTTGTGTAAATAGAGCTCAATATAGAAATATGTCCACATATGCAGTCGAGACTGACGCGGCTTTTTTCTGAATTTCTACAAACACCATTTCATTTTATAGTAAATGAGTTTGGGCTGGTTTATGTTTATGAACAGACGCCTACAGATCAACATAGTAAAGGAGCTCATCTGTGATCCTGAGTTTAAAATGAGTTCATGAGTCTTGTTATAGTCATTGTCAGAGTCATTATTAATCTTTTAGTACTTTTACTTTTGATACTTAAGTACATCTGAAGGCGAATACGTTTGTACTTTTACTCAAGTGGAGGTCTAGAGTAAGGACTTCTACTTTTACTGGAGTAATATTTTACCTTGGGTATCTCTACTTTAAGTCTAGTACATGATCTGTGTACTTCGTCCACCTCTGGTCCAGAAAAGAATGCCAGCTGTACCCAAGGCAAAGAGTTGACATATTACACTGGGAAATGTGAAGTTACATTTAGTTGTTGAGGCTTCTGTGTAATTTTCGAAGTTAAATATATCGCTGTTGTCAGAAGAAAACCTCGTATCTCCAAAATGGTAACTTTACAGGAGAAGGAAAAAACCTACTGTACATTTCATGTAAGTATATTTTGGGCTGTTCCTGTTGGTCCATTCTTCATTAAATTTACATACAATGTAAGGAGCCACAGGCGTTTTCAAATTATGTCAGAAACTGAAAAACAACAAAAATGGAGTTATGAGGTTTTCTTCCGACAGCAGTGATTTGTTCTCTGCAATTTTCTATTAAAATGAATATCTTTGGGCGGCACGGTGGCGTGGTGGGTAGCGCTGTCGCCTCACAGCGAGGAGGGCCTGGGTTCGATTCCCCTGCCGGGTGACCGGGGTCCTCTCTGTGTGGAGTTTGCATGTTCTCCCCGTGTCTGCGTGGGTTTCCTCCCACAGTCCAAAGACATGCAGTCAGGCCAATTGGACATGCTAAATTGCCCCTAGGTGTGAGTGACTGTCTGTGTCTGTCTGTCTGCCCTGCGATGGACTAGCGACCTGTCCAGGGTGTATCCTGCCTTCCGCCCGAAGACTGCTGGGATAGGCTCCAGCACCCCCCGCGACCCTGACTGAGAAGCGGCTTAGAAGATGGATGGATGAATATCTTTTATGTGATGGCTGTTTTACACGGAAACTAAATAAATGGAAGGTGGTCTCTGTCTTGCACAGCAATGCGAATACCTTCTGTATGTTCTGCACACAGACTGGCCAACACTCACCCTGTTGTGGCTCTGAACGAACAGATCCAGGACTTCTTGTCGAACCTGGTCATGATTCTTATCCAGAAACCTATGGACCTAAGAAACAACAGCTCATTAATTCGGGCCCTCTTTCAATACATATCAACTCTAATGAACTAAATAAATGACTAAGTATTCACACAAACGAGCACGGCTGATTTAGTTGGTGCACAACCTTTTAATAATTTCATAAGAGTAGCACAAGTAGCACTCAAAATGTATTTTAGAAAGAACTGATTCCTCCATATAAATGGATATAATTAAGAGACCCTTATTAGTCCCACAACGGGGAAATTTCACCTCCGCATTTAACCCATCTGTGAGGTGAAACACCACATACACACTAGTGAGCGCACACACACACACTAGGGGGCAGTGAGCACACTTGCCCGGAGCAGTGGGCAGCCCTATCCGCAGCGCCCGGGGAGCAGTTGGAGGTTAGGTGTCTTGCTCAAGGACACCTCAGTCATGTGCTGTCAGCTCTGGGGATCGAACCGGCAACCTTCCGGTCACGAGGCTGGTTCCCCAACCTCCAGCCCACGACTGCCCCCTAATAATGCTCTTCTCATTGAGCATCTGGCTTCACTGTACATCTTTAACCCAACCCCAAGTGTCTCCTTGCCCCTTGGAACTGAGTCACAAGGGGTAGTTGTTGAAATAGTCCCTACGAAATGGGAAACACTCAAATATCCATCCATCCATCCATCCATCCATCCATCCATCCTCACTGCTGGGCTTTAGTTACATTTAAGGCATCATCTGCCTTCAAAGAGGAGGGGGCAGTTATTTATTATGACCCACTGCTAATTCAAGTTCTCATTCGACTTCAGCAGAATGTAACTGGTGCACCATTTAAGGTGGAACGGGAAAGTTAGCCAGCTAGTTACCGAGACATTAGCAAACTATTGGTGATTTTTATGACTGTCATGAAGAAAAGGGACCATAATACATTGAAACGACATTAAACTAAGTTAAACAGTGGTTATCGTAATTTTTTAATGAAGAAAATTCTCACATTTGTGGGTTTCTTTGGTCTCTTGTTCAGGCATCTTGCTGGTTTTTCTGTTTTTCTCATAACACTCAGTTTGGAGCGTGATTCTGAAAAACCTTTTGGAAGGTCGTGTAGCCCAAACACTTCACCCTACCCCTCTATCTCAAGAATCGGGACACCCTACCGCTAGACATGAACACAGCGAAGTGGTAGGAGCGAGGGGTGAAAAGGGATTGGGCCTTTGAGTGCAGACTACTGACACCTTAGCTATAATGGAGTTACGGGCCAATGTGAATCAAAAACGGGTATTAAGGAGGATGACTTAGCCAGCTGAGTGTTTTCACAGGATGATGGTGGGAGAGGGAAATAAAAGGTTGTATTTTTGGTTAATATTATTTTTCCCCGCCCACTGCTGCACAGTGACGTAGTCAAGTCTAAGAGGATGAAATCAAATCAAATCAAATTTATTTGTATAGCGCTTTTTACAACGGATGTTGTCACAAAGCCGCTTTACAGAATTTCGGAAAAGACAAAGGACTGTAAGAATGTACAGAAACCCCCCGGTGGGCAAGCCAGGGCAACAGTGGCAAGGAAAAACTCCCTCAGAACTGAGGAAGAAGCCTTGGGAGGAACCAGGCTCACCAGGGGGGACCCATCCTCCTCTGGTCAAACTACCTACAAGTGATTATACTACTAATATTAATAGCAGTAATATTGGTATTAGGAATAACTAGGAGTCTATGAGTTGTAAAGGTCCTTATATTTGATGGCATATTATAGGAAAACAAGATTTTGTCTTTAAAAAGATATAATTAATCATGCTAAACATGATCAGGTACATGAACTACAAAGGTTAAAAAAAATTTAATTTCTTTAAGGATGGTTCTTTGTGTTTTTAAGGTCTTTTTAGGTGCCGTTCATGTTTAGTTTGCTGATTGTCAGGGATTAAAAGCATGAATATGTGAGTTCATAATGATTTATTTCCGTACATTCCTTACCTGCTGAAAATGTAAGACAACTTGCTGCACAGCAAACTACTATATCAATGTTGTCGGTAGAAAATCTCTCCAAAATGGTAACTTTACAGGAGAAGGAAAGAACATGCTTCACTTTTAATGTAAGTCAATGGAACCAGAATTTTTTCCAAGTCATTTTGGGGCGTTTCTTTTGGTCCATGCGTCATGAAATTTACACACAATGTAAGGGGCAACAGACGTTTTTAAATTATGTCAAAAAATGAAAAATGACAAAATTGGAGATACAAGGTTTTCTTCCGACAGCAGTGATATGCATCTTGTACCTAATAGTGCAGCAGTATGTGGTGATCTCATTGTCTGTACCTGGTAAGTCACTCGCCCTGCGTAGTGCTTCACAGTGAACTCTGGCAGTGGCATTTTTGGCCTGGAGTAGAGGGGATTGTTGCCATGGTGATAGTGGCACTTCTGAAGGAAGGTGTGGTCAGTGGCCTGACACAACAGGAGATAAAAGTCAAAGGTTTGGGGGCACCGATATATACACTTCTACCTACAGACATTTTGTGATACCAAGGGGGGCAATCATAAGTTTGGTTTCTCCAGTTCTTGCTGACTAAGTAAAAATAAGCCAACGTATCCTCTACAGAGAACAAACTTCTTTTTATTGCGCAATTACTGTTTATTGATCATCTTGACTTCTGTCGTTCAAAAATGTGAGAGATCAAGCCTAAGCCAAAATATGACACACATATCATGTCTCTTTTTTCACCTGGTGGATACAAACTTCCATTTTATTGGACAGGCATCTCTGAGTAAGTCTCATTTCCATGTTTCTCTCTATGCCCCTCCCATTATCGTCATGTTCACCTTTGTTTTGTTCGTAATGCTGCCATGTAATGAGTGTCCTCAGCTGTGTGGTCTATGTGTTTTGCTTTGTGTTTTGCAGTGTTAGTTCAGTTCTGTGTTTTCCAGGTTTGTGTTTGTCTTTATTTATTCTTTCTTTATCTATCTATCTATCTATCTATCTATCTATCTATCTATCTATCTATCTATCTATCTAACTTATTTTGTTTCATTTCATTTTATTTCATTTAATACAACTGACTTTCACATTTATCCTTGTCTGCTCCTCTTTTTCACCAGCAACTGCTACAGCAGTTTTTGCTGCTATACATTTGCATGCAAAAATTAGAAAACCCCCCACTGAAATGAGTGAAAATAATTAAAATGATAAATTTTAATATGGCATTTTTTGCAAATATTACTGCACAATTTTTATTTAAACTCTTATTATATATTGTTTTTTCCATCTGAATTTACATGACCAAATCGTAAGGCTAATTATTCAGTAACTGCATGGAATGAATGCAAATGTATTTTTTTTTTATAAAAGTTCCAATTAACAGAACATGCATTTTATGTTCACATATATCGCTATATGATTACAATTTCCTGCTGAAAGCCTAAAATCTTAGACGTTTAGAATTTATCTGTTTATAGTTTATAGCCCAGATTTGTGGAAAAATGGGTCGAATTTCAGCAAAAAAAAAAAGAAAACTGAGTTTTATTATAAGGGTTTAAAATGACATCACCACCTATTTGACTGAAAAGAAGACAGTTACAGCCTCATATGACGCCCACCTTCTGAATGTAGCTTATGAAATATGAAAGTTATGAAGAATAAGATGAAGTACATTTTGGAACCACTGTGATCCCATTTAAAAAGGCTAAACATACTGTACAATTTTTGCACAGGTCACATTTTGCTTTATTTTTTTTTAAGCAATAAATTCAGTCATTGTATTTTCCCAAAATTACAAAATTAGCAACAAGTGGATTTTGACTTTTTTTTTTCATATGACTGAAGCTATTTGTTTTTTTAGATTAACTGTTTAAACATTTACTGTTTCATTTAGTTTTTTCTCAAAACAAATCTGATTGTTTTTTAATATATTAAGCTGCCACAAATTGACAAAGAAAACACTGTGTCCATAAACATTCAATAGACAGTGTACATCAACCACAGACATGTGATTCACTCTTGCAACGTAACAAACATTTTACGGATACTTAAATATACTTAAATACACATCCAGGCCTACAGATGATTTAGTTCAGTGGTAAAGAGGGTAAAGATATTACCTGAGGAAAGTTACTCTGGTCGTCGAGAATGCGGAATATCCCGTGAGGCTTCGCAGCAATGAGGTCTATACATGCCTGGTTGTCGGTGAAAGACAATTCCCTCCATCCGATCTGCTCTCGTACATACTCTTCCTATACAAGCAGAGTGTATATGAGCATACAGTGAGTGAATGTGAGGGAGCACATTTAAGAGACACCGTCATTTCCAACTGGGACACAACTGGGACCCGTTTTTAAGGTTTAAATAATAAAAAAGGGTACTTGTTTGTCTGATTTCCACAGATAATACTTTTTAAACCTTCTCCTGTCCTTACAAAGCAACTAAGAACTCACTCATAACATAAGCCAATAGGCAATTGCTGAACTTTGTGGAAAAAACACATTTTTGTCAATTCTGCAGAAAAGCTATATGTTAATTAAGGCTTAAATTTATATAATTTGTTCTTTTAGAGGGAAATTTTGTGGCCATTTGATTGTGATATATACACTCATAGATACAAGCCCACAAATGAAAACTTATGCATTTTAATTAATGTCAATTTTCAATAAATACATAAATCCAATGTAAAAAAATTGTATTATAATTTGTTTCTCCATCATGTTCAATAAACCTGAATAAATTAAATAACGTTTAAATTAGAAGTGCTTGTAGGATTTAGGCAATTCTTTTACTTAACATTTATGTATTTCTAAAGAGTTAATAGTACCTTCTGTACTCATATCAATTACTTAGACTATGTAAATGTATTAAATGGTAAATTCACAAACATTTATTTTAGTCCAAACTATTGTCACGATTGGCCCCTCCCAGTCCTGTCCATGTGTTCTGTTGTGTTTTGGTTTAGCCCATTTGTTTCTGTTTTGGTTTTTAGTCCAGCCCCTTGTTTCGTGACTCCGCCCCTGATTGTTCCCACCTGTGTCTTGTGATCCCTTGTTAGCCCTTGTGTATTTAAGCCCTGTGTTTGCCTTGGTCTGTGTTGGTCTTTGTTATTTACTGCTCTGTTTGTACTGTTTAGATGGTGTTTAGATGTTTGGATCTTCTTGGTTGGATGTACTGTTTGATTGTGTTTGACGTGCTGTTTCATTCTTGTTTGAGGTTCTGTGTTTCTGTTCATCATGTCTGTCCCGCGATATCTCCGTGTTGCTTGTATGACCCTGGACTGTTCGGACCCTGACCCTGGATTTGCCCGAAATAAATAAATATATAAATAATAACTCAGCACATGCGTCCGCCTCCTCGCTCCTACTTGCTGAGTTACAATACAAGACACATATAAACTTTAAAGTCTCATGCTGACCATCATGCCAGTTAGCTAGCTAATACTATCAGTCACTGAGGTCACCTACAGTAAGAAAAATCATGAACTGTTGATTTGAATATTAATTGAATTCGTCTTTACATACAGCTTCACAATAAATCACTGCCATTGTTTCTTTAATCTACCTTTTGTACCTGTTACAATGACAGCAGACCTAGCAAGGATGCTAGCTAGCTTGGTTATTTTTAGAGTATCTCTCAAAATAAACAAAATAAAACATTAATTTATGGTCATAAACATAAAAACACAAATTAAGTTAATGAAGCAATTTCCTTGTTGAAGATGTGTTTCCTATTACTATTGCACATGCACGCTGGCTCCTAATAAGATTTAGTGGAAAAATATAAAAGATCTTATACAAGTTATGAATAAATAAAATATATTTTTATGTTTTTTAAATATGTTTTATGCAAATTATTTGCTTAATGGCCATAAATCATTTTTTGAGTGTACTTAACCTCTTTTCACAGTGGCCATAAAACGCCTTTGCTGCCTGTTTGAGGTCCCTGAGCAAAAATATGCATATTTATTCTTCAATAACGTTGGTGGAATATAGTTTGATGGAAATGTTCATGATTCACAAAACCATAAGTGAACTGAGTTTGTATGTTTATAGGTGAATAAGGAGTTGCAGCATTTACAGATGTGGCTTTATCATGTTTAAATGTCATTTTGTTCTCCTCTCGTTTTGCCCCTCGTTGCTCGCCAGCAGCCCAATACAGAGTCAAAATACTTTACACATACAAGCTCAGCAGTGTTAATCTGTCCAAGTTAATCTGATCAGAAGGGAACACTTCAGGCCTCCAGAGAAGGCCTAATGATTTCTGCATGTCTATAATTTTTCATTTTAGTTCATTTTTATTCAGTTTTTTAATTTATTACTCATAATTAAACACTGCAACCACAACCTCAAATGCAGAGCAGAAAACTGGCCAGTCAGAAATTGTTTATTTATAGGTAAATATAGCTAAGCAAGCTCTCCTATTGCTCAGGGCTTCAGGAGCTGAAGAGAAGTCCTAACATGCTAGATTAACTATCAGCGTAACCACGAACTGACAGAGGAATCAATGAACCACGTTTTTCAGGTGGGATCAAAAAAGGTCACTCTAGGTCTTCTGGACGTTCTAGATGTGTCACTGACTCTGAATATGAGTGGCAGCCTAATCAGTGGCTTTTTAGAAGTGGAAAATAACAGTGAAAAAGTCATTATGAAACTGCTACAAGGTAAAACATATGCTAACATTTCTACTGCAAGCTTCATTTAAAACATGAAATATTTTAATTTAATATTTTGTATTTAATATATAATATTTATATTTGATATTTAATATTTTAAATATCAGGAGCTTTAAAGACTTCTTTAATCTAGGAGAGACAAAAAGTCCATGTGTATGGCTGTTAGCTTAGTGTTAAAAAATGTCTAGAATCATATAGGCATGCTAGCATAAATTTGCATTATCATAGAGGTGTTTTTTTACTGAACCTTTGACATTTATGGCCCAAATTGAAGGACTAGAGCTAAGAGCTTGCAGAATGGCCACTAGAGGGCCCGCAGAAAGAGGTCAAAAGCAAAAGTGAGCAAAACTGACTTTTTCCATGGTTGTTTCAATGTATGACCATTGGATAAAACTTGAGCACAGCTTTGCTAAGATATTCTTGCAGGCCAGAGATTTACTTCACACTTCTATAACCGAGGACTCGCTCAACCAGTTTGCACTGAAGTCCCTGTAGTTACTGAATAATAAGCCTTGGTATATAAACAGCCTGGATTCCAAGGGGGTAACGTGTAACGGCTGTAACGCTTTTGATTTTACATTATATAGTCACATAATTCAAACATTTATGCATGAACATCTGTAGCTTACAACTGGCTTGTTTCATAAGCAAGCTTTTGTAAAACACACTAAAATTATTGCCAGACCCTGCACCTGTACTTTTTATTCCTTGTTGCACCATGTTGTTCCTGGAGAAATGTAATTTCACTAAACTGTGTACTTGCACATAGACGGAATAACAATAAAAGCCTCTTGACTCTTGACTTGACTTGATGCAACACACATGCAACATTAGGTTGAAAAACACCGAAACACTCCTTTAAGTAGCATCGTAAATGGTGTTAGACACGACAAGGCAGTTTTAGGCATTAACATTTACATTAAACCGTTGCAAGAGCAGGTGGCCTCACCTGTTCCTGCTTTAGGATGATTTTTGTGAAGAAGTACTGGAGAGTCTCGTTGGCGTAGTTGATGCAAAGCTGCTCAAAGCTGTTAAATGTTAACTCCTGAAAAATACAAACATAGAGTTGTTTGTAAAAAGTGCTGAATGCGAGCTGGGTTTAGGCTCCCCTGGTCAAAAGACATATTTTATTGATTTTTTATTGAGTGAAATTAAGTTAATAATGTAAGTTAATAAGAGAACACACTCCTGCACATTCTAATGCTCAATAACCATTGATTTGCTATATTTAACATATTAGGGGGAAAAGAACAAAATGTGGCCTGTGCAAAGTTATGGCACTTTTCATATTTTATTTTTATATATCACTGCTGTCAGAACAAAACCTTGTATCTCCAAAATGGGAACTTTACAGGAGAAGGAAAAAACCTACTTTAGTTTTAATGCAAGTCAATGGAACCAAATGTCTTTCCAAGTCATTTTGGGCTGTTTCTTTTGGTCCAATTATCATGAAATTTACATATAATGTACAGAACAACAGGCACTTTCAAATTATGTCAAAAATGTTTTGTTTAAAACTAAAAAACTAAATAAGATTAAACTATATTAATTGTGCACTACAATTTGGAGAAAAATTAAATTAAATTAAAACTGTGTTCTATGTACAGGAGGTGTTAACTTATTTTCACTTAGACCCTTTAATGTGTCCAAATGTTTGCATACGACTGTATATCTCTGTATGACAGTGTGAGTTTGCATGTGACTGTATGTGCTCATGTACCTCAAACCCATATATATCCAATATGGATATGGACAGGGCCTCATTCCTGGGGTAAACACGACCATTGATTCGCTCCGTTAGCCAACAAAAGAGCAAGGAATAGAGGATCTTGGCAACAGCATCTCTATGACAGGAGACAACAAAAAGGTCAATAAAAAGCCATTAACTAATACAGCTACTCATTATTAATGCATTAGGTCAAATCAATAGTGGTGGTGGTGCCTCGTGGATGTGTATCTTTGCGTGGCCGTATTTTGTTTTGAGTGTAGAGTGATGACACTCACTGTCTACTTGGAACTCTATTGGAGCTCCCTACCTCACAGCTCCACCCGGCTGGTGCACACTTAGGGACTGTAGCCCTTCTTTTTCCATTCATAACTGGTGTTAGCCATCCTCTAGCCCTTTGGTAGTGGACAGAGTAAAACCCCAGCAACAGCTGATGGTTGGTATGAATGTGTTAGCAGGGCTAAGCAGCCCCCCATTCAAAAAAGGCATCATAATAAAAATGTTTTTTTTTTGGTATCCACATTGATTTACTTGCTGTTAAAAATGCCTGATTATTTTAAGCTTCTGTGGGGATCGACAACAATAGTGCTACCAATAAGTTGTAATATGCAATCTGGCTAAGATGGGTCTGATTTAGTGCTGGGCAAATGTACTGTGTACTGCACTGTGAAGCTGAGAAATTCTATTTAAAAAGCTGTTGGACTCAAATATATTAATTAATACATATAATATCAATACAATAACACGATTTAACTGATTAAATGTAGTGACCTGCACAATAAGTCTGTTATCCACTAGGGGTAATAAATCTGCAATGGCCAGATTTGCCTTTCCACACCTTCAAGTCGGAACTCGTTGGGGTCAGGTTTTACAAACTGACTGGCCAAGACATCAAGACATGCTCAAATCCATTATAAAACATTGGATGTAATTTTGCTTAAACTGAGAGTCAAAATGTGAGCAATGTAGAAACTTTTAACTACAAGAAGCAAATATTTATTTGTATTCCACCACTGCAATAAGGCTATTTTCTATTAGTGCCTCTATGGGATTTGCAGCATTATGTAAGCAACCAAGCTTATGGTTGTGCTATAGATGACAGTTTAAACTTAATATTTTTTTTACTTTGTAACTGGCCATTTTACAGAGTTCTTCAGCAATGATTTGAACTTATATCTTGTCACATTCTGATTAAAAGAGCAATTTCACATATGACATTACTGTTCTGTTAGCTTTCTATAGGTATATAAGATAATACCACATGTCAACATTTAGACACTGAAGCCATCAGCTTGCAAGTCGGCTCATTTATTTGTTTCATTGCCATTAGATGGGAAAAATCTCTCAAATGTGAAGGCACAGTGAATTATCTATTGACAGCTGTTATTATTTGTTTAGGTCTCCCATCCAATATTATGACCAGCCATCACTATAACTATCACTACTATGTTAGTGCCACTGCTCTGCTGAGAGCAATCTATCACTCAAATGACATCAACAGCTGTCCTGTGGTCAGAAAGCGACCAATGACGAATGAGGTAGAAGGAAATAATGAACTGTAGCAACTGTGGCACAGTCTATAATTGTACACCTATATAGTGGACCTATAAGGTAGGTGGAGCTCATTCAGTGACCAGTGAGTGGTAGAAGTGGGTGGTGAATATATGCGCTAACCTGGCTTCCACAGCACTCTCTACGGTCAGAGGAGTGTATATTTTCTCTTTCATCGCCTCCTGTGTACGAATATATCAAGACCAAAAGATCAGCAGGCATTTAAATCAATCGATTTCAGAGTCAGTAACACAAAGCAGAAAAAATGAGCAAATCTTGGAAAATATAAAGATTTTTCAAATTATGTTATAGAAATACAATTAAAAACTAGAACAAGAGGTTGGTAAGAATCAAGGGTGGCATTTTTTATTTACATCTTAAGAAGGCAACCCAAACCCAGGCGTTGGGGATTGGCCTGGATTACATATCAGCCATGCACACACACAGAGCATGTGGAACTGATACAGGTTTAGGTGACAGTTGATTTAAACTGATAGAGGTGTAAACCTAAAACCTGTAGTCTCTGGATAGCCAAGCTTTATTTATTAAATGAGCAAGATGGTCAGCGTGACACATGCATGTGGGCATCCCACTGTTAGATATACAGGGAGATTACATCACCTTTCCTTTTATCAACACTCAATAAGCGTTTGGGAACTGAGGACACTGATTGTTGAAGCTTTGTAGGTGGAATTCTTTCCCATTCTTGTTTGAGGTACAACTTCAGTTGCTCAGCAGTCCGAGGGCTCCGTTGTCGTATTTTGTGCTTCATAATGCGCCACACATTTTCAATGTTGCTCCAAAACCTGTATGTACCTTTCAGCATTAATGGTGCCTTCACAGATGTGCAAGTTACCCCTGCCATGGGCACACCCCCACACCATCAGAGATGCTGGCTTTTGAACTTTGCGCTGATAACAATCCAGACAGTCCTCTTCCTCTTTGGCCTGGAGGAAACGACGTCCATGATTTCCAAAAACAATTTGAAATCTCGACTCGTTCCATTACAGAATGATGTTGGTTTTTAATGCAGTGCCGCCTGAGGGGTTGATGGTCACGGGCATTCAGTGTTGGTTTTCTGCCTTGCCGCTTACTTGCAGAGATTTCTCCAGATTCTCTGAATCTTTTGATGATATTATGGACTGTAGATGATGAAATCCCTAAATTCCTTGCAGTTGCACGTTGAGAAACGTTGTTCTTAAACTGTTGGACTATTTGCTCACGCAGTTGTTCACAAAGTGGTGAATTGCTTGTGAATGACTGATCCTTTCAGGGATGCTCCCTTTATACCCAATCATGACGCTCATCTGTTTCTAATTAACATTCACATGTGGAATGTTCCAAACAGGTGTTTTTTGAGCATTCCTCAACTTTCCCAGTCTTTTGTTGCCCCTGTCCCAACTTCAATGGAACGTGTTGCAGACATCAAATTTAAAATGAGTGAATATTTTCAAAAAACAATAAAGTTTATCCATTTGAACATTAAATATCTCGTCTTTGTAGTGTATTCAATTGAATATAGGTTGAAAAGGATTTGCAAATCATCGTATTCTGTTTTTATTTATGTTTTACACAACGTCCCAACTTCATTGGAATTGGGGTTGTATTTATTGAAAGAAAAGGTTATCTTGGTTCTCTGTAAAAAAAATGCCACACAATCAACAAATTGGCCAAATTTACTCGAAAATTTACTGTAGAGTTATTTAAGCTAGATACACCCAGCATGCTTACTGCTAGACTTGCTGAACCTTTTCAGCAATGAGGCTAAAAGGTCTCACACTATGGATTTATCAAAAGAAATTATGAAAATGTGTTATTGAAATATGACTGCCTGGAAAGGACTACAAAACCATTTCTGGTATTTTGGGACTCCAGTGAACCACAGTGAAAGCCATTATCTACAAATGGAGAAAGCGTAGAACAGTGGTGAATCTTCCCAGATGTGGCCAGCCTACCAGAACTCCTCTTAGAGCAGATTGAGAACTCATAAAGAATTCACAAAAGAACCCAGTGGAACATCTAACGAGCTGTAGGCCTCGCTCCCCTCAGATAAAGACAGTGTTCAGGACCTCACCATTAGAAAGAGAAAAACTGTTTCCATGGGAGAGCTGCAAGAGGAAAACCACTGCTTACCAAGAAAAGCATAAATGCTTGTCTCATATTTGCCAAAAGACACCATGATAATCCTCAAGTCTTCTGGAATAATGTGTGGACTGATGACACATAAGTGGAACTTGTTCCAAGACCAGTCCTATTACATCTGGTGTAAAACTAACACAGCGTTCCATAATAAGAACATCATAGTGACAGTGAAACATGGTGGTGGTAGTGTGATGGGAGGGGGATGCAGGTTGTTCTGAGGCATGGTGACGTGGATGCCTGGCATGAATTTATGATGCGTTCAAATAAAGCAGCTCTAATTTTTTCTTTTACATTTTCCATGTAGGCTATTAACAACTGTTCAATCAGAAGGCCTGTGCTGATGAAATGTATTTCCAATTTTTGTGGCTTAAACAAAGACAAAATTTGTGAAGAGAACCAAATACCAACTACACAAACAAATATTTGAGTATTCAAATTATTGGGAACAACTATCCAACTGGGGGGCTAAATAACTAAGCAGAAAAGTCACCAGATTTGGCTGCTTTAATGATGCTAGCTAGCTAAGTTAACAATTTGTACACTTATAGCATATAAGTGACTATAACAATAGTCCACTTATAGCATTTGTAGGGTTTATGCACCAAAAACAGTCATAAATTTCTTTATCTCTTAGAATTAAACAGGCTGTTCGGTCTTAAAGACTGATGTATGTAAATGCCCTCTGATTGGACTGACTGCTGTTCCATGTGAATGGGTGGAGCTAAACTGCCGTAGGTGGATTAAGTGAATCTCTGTAAATGTGCTGGTTTTCACCAAAACAGCTTAAAACAGGCCATTTTTGCAGCTTAGTTTCCAGCATCCGCCCATTTTCATAATATGGGTGAAATATAATATGAGGGATTTGGCAACAATATTTTCCCTACTGTACTTGCTATCAATACAGTCATTGCAGCAAAAACAGAAGACATGTGAATGTGTTGCTTCAAGCTATATCAATAACAGTGATGGCAATGGAGAGACACAAACAGATGTAATAATAAACATACAGTGCACTAAACTGACATGTTTTGACACAAGCCAAGTTGTGTGATACAGTATCTCATTATTTTAAATGAGATTTTTGTCAACATCCTTTCCGAACCCAGCAACAGCTGCTATGAAGGAACTTTGATCAGGCATAACGTTCTGACCGCCTCCTTGTTTCGCATTGTCCATTTTATCAGATTCACTTACTTAGTCCTGTTTCTCTGACACTTTGTTAGTCCCCGTTTACCCTGTTCTTCAGTAGTCAGGACCCCCATGGACCCTCACAGAGCAGGTACTATTTGGGTGTTGGATCAGCGCTGCAGTAACACTGATGGTAGTGTGTGTTGCTCTGGTACAAGTGGATCAGACACAACAGAGCTGCTGGAGGTTTTAAACACCACCCAAATAGTACCTGCTCTGTGAGGGTCCATGGGGGTCCTGACCACTGAAGAACAGGGTAAAAGTGGGTAACAAAGTATCAGAGAAACAGATGGACTACAGTCTGTAACTGTCGAACTACAAAGTGCAGCTATACAGTAAGTGGAGCTGATAAAATGGACAATGAGCGGAGAAACAAGGGGGTGGTCATAAAGTTACGCCTGACCGATGTATAATAACTTGTAAACGAACACACATTTCCATCCATTTAGATATTTCTACTTCTTCTCTAGTGAAAAGGATGCCAAGTGAATGTACTCACTTCTACAGTCATGAGTCATTGTTCTCAATTAGCTTAATGCTCCTCGAAGGATCTAATGAAGGGCTCATAATGACATAATGGACCTACTAAGCTTCTTATATGTATAATCAGACTTTAATGAAGTTAGACTTTCTTAATCCTCGAATGTCTTGGTTTGATATAATGATAAGAGTCCTGAGTGCCAACATTTCTCAGGCCTGTGAGCAATCCCTGATTGAGTTACAAAGGGTTCCACAACGCCAGGCCTGGGAGATTAAGCTTAGTTACTGGAACCCATCTGGATGAAAGCTGCAGAATCATTTATATATTTATAGCTTTCCAAATTCATCTTAATATTAGTTTACTTAATCCAGTATTCAAAAAAAGCATGAAGTTTGGAAATACAATACTATGCTAAAGTTGTAGGCACCTGAGAAATGTATATGTAAGAATCTATCAGGGCAGTAACATTATACAGTTATTATCATAGAAACTTGTCTATTAGACTTCAGGATGAATTCTACTTATACACACACACTCTCAAAGCAAATGTTCAGTTTGCTTTGAGAGTGTAAAAATATGAGCATGATAGCACACATGCTGGTTCATACATGCTAATAGCATTGTAGCTTTGGAGATGCCAAGCTCTTTACAAAGTCATAAATCATATAAATGCCTACAGTCTCTCAGAATCATGTGTAGAGTCAAGCAAATGAACATTTTCTCTTGAGAGTGTAAAAATGAAGCAAAAACAACTCTTCCAAGTCAGCTAATGTTACAGTGGTGAGTAAATGTAGCTTGATGAAGTCATAATTCTAAAAACAGGGAAAAAAAAAGATGACTAACTTGTACAGTTGTCGTTTTGTAGGTCAGATGTCTAAAACAATACGGGTTATTTTATCCTTTTCTTTTAAGGCATTTGATTAGCCCAACAGTACATAAACCATACCATGACTTTGAAGGTGATGGCTTTCTGCAGACCCTCGGGAGAAATCTGAAGCAGTTCGGCCACAACACGGATCTCCTGAGCACTCACTACCCCCGCTGTCTCCTGCACCTCAGTCTGAGAAAGAGAGACAGACACTCAATACAGTTTCTGAATAGTCAGGCTGGGTTTTCATTCAAACATACAAGCTTCGTTTGTGAATTTCATTTGGCAGTCTGGTTATGTACGTGTAATACCTCGAGTCTATGGAAGAAGACGTTGCCCAGGTGCAGTATGGACGACAGTACTCTGAAGACACTGCTCTGGTCTTCCGGGCTGAAGCACAGAATTTCCATGGCACTCTGTAACCGCCAGAAATCCTCCCCGTCATCCTTCCCCACAATCTGACAGTTTCCACCCTGATTGGGAGATGAAGTAAGGAAACATTAAATGCGATGAAAACAATGTTTCTGATTTGATTCTGCAGAATTTTAGGCACTTAATTAACCTACAGGGCACACACTCGTATCAGCATTTTAATCACAATCATCATTCTCCATTGCAACATCAATCTGTTTCACATACAAAGGGAAAAAACCGTTGAACATGTAGTCTGGGTACATGTTGGGTATATGCACACGTAGAATTTTCAGAATTCCTGTCACCCTTTCTTTTGAAAGTCCCTTATAGATTATCTCCTTATGTTCAAATGATAAACATACTATAGGTTTAGGATTTAAAGTTATATTTAGGGTTATATTAAATCTATAAATAAAGACATTGAATATATATTATTGAATTTGTCACATTCAATTTAATAGAATGGGTCTGAGTTGGTTAGTCAAGACATGTCTATGTTTTTCTTCATTAGTGTAGCACTGGAGCTAATGTTGCTAACAAACACTAGAAGTCAATAGTCACCGTGTAAATATGCCACCGAAACCTCAACCCACTTAAACAACTTGTCTGTGCGGTTTAGAGCACAACCGTTAAATTTTTACACATTTTCACTGTGTAGCTGAACGCTAAGGGCAAACATGTTAGACAACAAACGTGTTCAATTTCAACTCCCCTTTAGAATTCAACATATTACTACGTACATTTTTGATCAAACAAATCCAAAATTCATGAAGATATCAAAATTCTCCTTGCATTTATATTTTAAATGATGAGAAATCTGAGTAGGTTAAGGTCTCCTGAAAATAACAACATATGCCATGCATGGCTGTCCCATGTAAATAAATTATTAGCCAAGGCTTAGTGGGGTTAAAGTCTGCTTTTAAGACCTATTTAGGTCAATCTTGAGCAACATACAAGATGTTCAGCATTTACCGAACACGTACAGAACAGTGGACCCCTCAAAATAAAGGTATATACACTGACCGGCCACTTTATTAGGTTCACTTGCTTAACACAAATAGCTAATCAGCCAATCACATGGCCTCAACTCAATGCATGTAGGTGTGTAGAGGTGGTCAAGACAACTTGCTGAAGTGCAGACCGAGCATCAGAACGGGGAAGAAAGGGGTTTTAAGTGATTTTGAAAGTGGGGTGGTTGTTGGTGTCGAATGGTCCGAAAAATAGGAAATATCCAGTGAGCGGTCAGCTGTGTGGATGAAAATGCCTTGTTGATGTGAGAGGTCAGAGGAGAATGGGCAGACTGGTTCCAGATGATAGAAAGGCAACAGGAACTCAAATAACCAACCAAAACCTCTGAGGAACGTTTCCAACACCTTGCTGAAAGTAGGCCATGAAGAATTAAGGCAGTTCTGAAGGCAAAAGGGGGTCCGACCTTTTATTAGCAAGGTGTACCTAATAAAGTGGTGAGTGTATATACATTTAGTTCTAAACAATCTTGCAAAAATATCTAATTCTAGCTTTGATTAACAATAAGCTGCAGAACAGAGCAAGATGTTAGTGTAGCTTACCTGGTTCAGATAGTAATAGGTTTCAGCTTCTTGTAGGTAGAAGGCTCGTCTCTGATGAATGGGGAGTCCAGCCAACATCTCATAAAAGATGTGGTAGTTCCTCTCATTTTTGGCCTACGCGCACACACACACACACACACACACACACACAGCAACTGTTAGCCTTAGCCTCAGCTAAAACAGTGAGTGAATGCCTGAGACCACTAGTCAAAATGCTTCTATTTTTCATTACAGATTACAGTACTATGTATAGGACAGAGAGTACCCTTCATTTGTTTAATTTACACTAAAAACAGACATCAAGTACAACCCCATTTCCAAAAAAGCAAAATGCAATGATGTGCAAATCATTAAAACTCTATATTTCATTGACAATGGTACAAAGGCAACATATCAAATGTTGAAACTGAGAAATTGTATTGTTTTCTGAAAAAAATATGCCCATTCTTAATTTAATGCCAACAACATAATCCAAAAAAGTTGGGAAGCGGAGCAACAAAAGGCTAGTAAAGTTGTTTAATGCTAATAAAAAAAAAAAAAACACCTGGTGGTTGATTGACAACAGGTCAGTAACAAGATTGGGTCTTCCAGAATTAAGGGTGAGGAGGGGTTCACCACTCTGTGAAAAACTGAAAGCAAATAGTGTAAAAATTCAAGAATAACGTTTCTCAACATAAAATAGCAAAGAACTTTTGCTTTTCATCATCTACGGTACATAATATCATTAAAAGATTCAGAGAATCTGAATAAATCTCTGTATGCAAGGGACAAGGCCAAAAGACAGTATTTGCTGGCCGTGATCTTTGGGCCCTCAGGCAGCACTGCATTAGAAACAGACATGATTCTGTAGTGGAAATCACTGCATGGGCTCAGAAACTCTTCTGAAAACCACTTTCTGTGAAAACTGTTCATCACTGCATCCACGAATGCAGGTTAAAACTCTAAAATGCAAAGAAGAAACCTATTAATAGAAATATATAAACACGATCCAGAAACACTGCTGCCTTCTCTGGGCCCGAGCTCATTTGCAGTGGACTGAGGGGAAGTGGAGAAGTGTCCTGTGGTCTGACTTTCTAATTCTTTTCGGAAATCAAGGCTATTGTGACTATGATTTTATCGGTTGTCTTTGTTGTATTTTCCTTTAAAATATGGTTTACATGATTTGCACTATTGCATCCTATTTTTATATTCTGCACAGCATCCCAACTTTTTTGGAAATGGGGTTGTACACATTACTCATATTTCAGGAGATGTTTCTGAGAAGATACAAGATAACCCATATGTTTAAGGAAGGTGGAGAGTCAAAGGAAACAAAGTTAAGGAAACAGGAAAATCACGCTCCAGTCTTGCTTCAGATGGGAAAAAATCCACAAGTGTTTTTGTCATCCTTCCACTGTGAGAAGATAACTCAAAGCTATGGGTCTGAAAGGAAATATAGCTGTCAAGAAGCCTCACTGAGAAATGAAAAAGGATAAAAAAGAAGAACAATATGCAATTTTGCAAACAAAGAAGCTGCTAGTTCTCCCAAAATAATAGACTAACCACTCCAGAGTCTAGACCTCAACATCTCTGAATGTGTTTGGGATCATTTGGTTTGTGAAAAGGAGAAAATACAAGCAACTTTGGAGGTACAGAAAATATTCCCGGCAAATTTCTTTGTGTATTTGAAAAACTTAGTATTAAATTTGAAAAGACTGCAAATTAGAAGCAAAGTGGTGTCACAATTGATTTCAGCATTTTGGTCCCCACTATGTGTCTGCTGGACAAGCAATATACTACATATTGTTTGTCTACGGTCTAATGCAGTGGACACCAACCCTGCTCCGAGAGATGTATCTTCCAGAAGAGAGAGCACTTATAAACCTGATGGAACCCATCTGATCCAGATCTTGAGATCTGGGCTAAAGATTTGGCCTAAAGCTGAATTCTGCAGGATTGTGTGGCTCTCCAGGAGCAGGGATGGTGACCCCTGGTCTAATGGTTACTTCTACACTGATTACCTGCCATTACAGTTCACAGTTCAAAGGATTAAAATAAAGTAGTGGTTACGACAACAGACCTGAAAAACTATCCTGGACTTCTCCAGTAGATACTGCGAGGTTATGGCACCGCTTATCACTCCCCTTTAACACAACAAGAACAAAAACAAACAACATGTGCAGTGTTCAGTAACATGTTAGAGCCCCAGCCACACAAATACACACAGTCTCTGTGTCTGTATTACTTAACTGACCTCAGTACTCTACTTTCACACCGGGTCAGGAGGAAACACACAGATCCAGTTCCCCTCCACAAGTCTATCACTTCCATCTCTAACAGTCAGTATTGCAGTCTGTGAGCAAGTGTGTTCCAGCATTCAGCTTACACTGTAGAGGTGCTGGCCCAGTTTCTATGTGATCCTTATGAACGTTAGTGGTCTGGTCATTGGTGGTCTGGGCGCAAGTTGAATTTACAAATTTTCCACTTACCCAAAATAGCAAGGTAATCTATAAAAAAAGTAATATGTATATAGGAAATTTGGTTTGTATTATGTAATTGACTGACAGTAGTGCTAGAAAGCTCGAAAACCCTTTCAAATTCTCAGTATTTCTACAGAAGCCTGCCTTAAATCTGATCATATCTTCATCTAAATCATATTAAGGCATGGGATTGTAGAGGCTCCTAATGGTGTCCTGCAATAATCCATCCCATGCAGCTTTTATTCTCACATAGTTCCTCCAGATTTTGCAGTTGCGTGGAATGTTGATAGCACCTCCAATAGCATCCCACACATTTTCAATCAGGGAAAGGTCTGGCAATGCAGCTGGCCATGGCATAGTATCTGTGTCTTCTAAGCAAGCTCTTGAGATGGCAGTGGGATGTGGATGAGCACTGTCCTGTTGGAGTAGTGCACTGGAGTGTGCATTCATAAAAGGCAGGGCCATTGGTTGTAGGACCTCATTAACGTTGGGCTGTCAAAGTGCCTGTAATGAAGACCAAAGGTGATCTGGCATTGTACAAAATTGCACCCCACACCACAAGACCAGGCCTTCTTGGACGTGTAACACTTAACAACAAATCGCTCATCTTGGCACTGACCACGGTGCCTCCACACATATTCGTTGGCCATCTCCACCAAGACAAAAGCAGGACTCATCGCTGGAAATGATTCAGAGTCACTCCATGAAACCATTGCAGTCTTTGGCAGTCGTGCATGTAGTCATGCATCACGCAGCTGTCTGCCAATGGTGCTGGCACTAGATGGAGGATAACTTATGGAAGGCATCACTGCTTACTGAATGTCCGGAATCGTCGCTGTCGGGTCACTCTGCGCATGTCGGACAATCTGTTGGTTCGGGTACGTCTCCCAGAACCTTCATGTCGCTGGTGTGGCCTTCTTCTCGCCACCAACAGCGTGTCGTGGTAATGTCTGCAAGACCGGTATGGTGCATAATATGCCAATAAGATCTTCCCGCTTCCCGGAGCCCTTCGATGCGACCCCTCTCTAACTCTTCCAACTGCTCAAATTGCTTTCGAACTCTTCTCCGTGGCAGACTTTGCTTACAAAGGATGCTACATACAACAGTAGGAATCAAACAATGAGAGGACCTTATATAGTCAGTCAGGTACAGCAATAAGGCCCTTCCTAGCTTATGTCACATGCACGGCTGAGCATGAAACTTGAATCATTTGCATGTCTCACGATGTCAAACCTACACACCAAGTTTCATTCCTTTCGGTTGATTTGTTCTCGGTGAAACTGAGTGTAGGTAAAGAGAGCCCAATTTTTCAAACACTAATTGAATGAAGTGTTCCAGTATTAAATGTTTATTGTGAATGTGTATGTGAACTTCTTGAAATATTAGTTTGGTAGAGGACATAATAAGAGTCAGGAGGTCCAATCTATTCGATGATAGGTGTGAGTGTGGGAGATTTAGAAAGACTTGAGTCTTCACCATCAATTTCTGGTCTTTACACATATTTCTGAGCACACACCATCTCTCGGTCAAAGGAGAATTCAGAGGATCACATAAAAACAGATGTTCAGGCTGGAAGAAGTTACAAAACAATTTCTGTCTTTGGACAAATTCACTGTCAGGCAGTCTCCAAATAGAAAAATTTCAACACCACTGTCACTCTCTCCAGGAATGGTCATCCAGCAAAAATCCCTCCAAAAGCAAGGCACATAATATTCTGGGAGATCGCAAAGAGCCCCCAGAGTAATATCTAAGGACCTGCAGACCTCAGTTACAGTGGCTAATGTTAGTGTTCATGAATCCACCATCAGGCAAACACTGAACATAAGTAATCTGTATGGATTGATATCAAGGAGGAAGCCCTTGCTGTCTAAGAAGAACTGCTGCATGTACACATTTTCCTAAAGAAGGGCAAAAACAGAAGCCTGAATGTAAAACAACGTTGTGTGAAAACCAAACACTGTATTCCAACTGATGGTCAACAGAAGGTGGGACTTGCAGAAAGACAAAAACCTAAACAAACCAGTCAGCTCAACCAAAAAAATTGGTGAAGCAGCGGACATTTCTACAGGGGGAATCTGACGTGGTGAGATTAACTAGAAGAATCACTCACTCCTCCAGAAAAATCTCCACAAACTTCCCAAAGCGACTGGAGTTGTCGTTCCGCACTGTTTTGGCATTCCCAAATGATTCCAGCAGAGGTGTTGCTTCTAGTATCTGGAGGAAACATTTTAATTAGTCCCAATTTAAAAGAGCATGACCATGCACTGCCCCAACACACAAAATACTGAATGTTAAAACACTGTATATCTCACCTCAATCTGTGTGCAAAGCAAGATGGAAAAAAGAGGAGTATGTTAGTTTTAGTCATAGTAAAGAGAAATAACAAAATATCTTCAAAATAAAAAGCCAAACAAACATCCACAAGCACCAGAAATGAAAGCATCTTGTGTAGAGTTGATCAAATTTGGGGACAGTTGGTACAGGATGTGTGGGTACCTTTCTATGCTTGTGCATCTTTGTTCTATAAATTTGTACAATACATGAAAATGTTGTACGTAATGCATTCCATATACTAGAA
This sequence comes from Pygocentrus nattereri, assembly GCF_015220715.1. Taxonomy (NCBI): domain Eukaryota; kingdom Metazoa; phylum Chordata; class Actinopteri; order Characiformes; family Serrasalmidae; genus Pygocentrus; species Pygocentrus nattereri. The sequence goes on along the minus strand of NC_051222.1, from coordinate 9,271,319 downwards.
TCAATATTATATTTTCTTTATTATATATTTTCACCATAAATCTTATGTGCAAAGGAACAGTATGTTGGTTCAACACTTAGAATCAAATAACAGATTTGGTGTGAAATGCTCCGTTCTACAGAAGCTAACCAAGTCAAAATTATTCATAGTGTTTGTGATAGGAACTAGACGTCTGAAGAGTTTAATGCCTCTAAAAGCTCCTCACAAAAAGTTATTAAATGAAATGGTTATAAATACATTGCCTGATGCCGGAGACACTTCTTTAGGATAGTTTTGAACTAAGGTCTTGGCCCAAACTGTACATGCAAGGGTTCTAAGGCAAAATAATATATGAAGAGTATAGAAAAGCATGTGCTTTTTCAATATTCTCTGCTGTTTTCCCATCGTCAACATTACATAAAAACTGGTTTTGGATAGAAAATGATATTAAACAATTGTATTATATTTCCGTTGTAGACATCTGAGTTGGTGCATTGGGCTACATTCACATTACCAGGTTGTAGTGGATCTGATTTTTTGCCCTAATATGACTCAGATCTGATGTTTTCAGGGCTGTGTGGACGCCAATGAGATTTTTTCAAATCCCACCTGAGCCACTTTGGAATGTGGTCCTAGATTGGATATGTATCCAGTTTGTGGCCATGTGACCTTAATGTGAAGCTCAGATTGGAATTCATGTGCTTTTTTTTTTCCACTGCGCATGCGCCATCATTCAGTGTTACCATGGCAGCAGCGCCAAACAGACGTTAAAGCCTGTAAACGGTGGAAAAACAGCTCATCTCACCTTTTCTCCTTCTTCTGGCTCTAATAATGAAGCTGACAGCTGATCAGAGTTAATGATCTTCTCGTGAAGCTCGTGAAGCTCGTTCTGCTCGTTAGTTTGTGCTGATGATGCAGTGATTCATTCATGGGATGTTACTGAGTATGATGTGCGCATGAGGGTCATTTCAGGACGCTGGTTCGTTCACATTAATAACAGATTTGAGTCACTTAACTAAACGGGTGTGAACCATCGCGTCAGAGAGATCGGATTTGACTATAAAATCAGCCTGTAATAAAATTAGGCCTGTACTATGAACGCAGCCCTGGTGGAATTCCTCTAATGTCCTCAAAGTACCTGTTGTGTTACATTTCTCTTATGATGAATGGCAGTGAGGTATCTCAGGACCAGCTTCGTTGCCTCTGTCTTACCGGACCCACTCTCACCACTGAAACACAAAAACAACACTTTAGAGTCATGGAATGTGCCCATTCCTGTACACCACACACGAGTCATGCATATGCACACATAAGCCCACGCGTCAAGCTAACCTGACTATGATGCACTGGTTCCGTTTGATGTCCATCATCGTTGTGTAGGCCATGTTGGCAATTGCAAAAAGGTGACTTTACAGTAAAGTAAACAAATCAGAAGTATGATTGTTAGGCTTCAGGTCTTACACGGGATTTCAAAATTTCAGCATAATTCAGTTGTGAGGGTGAAGCTGGGATGTAGTTGAGATGTAAACAGAGACGTTCAGAGTGGTTTGGTGTGAAATGCTCTATTCTAGAGAAACTTATCAAGTCAGAATTGTTCACAGTGGTGGTGATAGGAACCAGACGTCCACCTCTAAAAGCTCCCTCATGGAAAGTTATTGCATGAAATTCTTATGAATATGCAGCCTGGTGTCCGAGACTATATGCAGATAGCTACGCAGGTTTTCTTTTAACTGGTAGAATTTCCCTTTGAGTTCAGTCAATGAATGAGAAAAATGAAAAGACATATTTTGTACATTTTCTAAGTGTACATAATTAACATAATCTGTACTGACAACACACTTGTTCATTTCAACGCACTATCAGTGTATTATTTGCTTAATTTAACATATTTTTCTAATATTAAACTCAGCAAATAACTTGGCAAAGCAACTTGGGTCTAAATATAGCAGGAAAAATGCCCATTAAATTACTTATTTTTACTTAGAAAATCAACAAAATGTGATTTGACTGAGGGTGTTGGTATATAACTGTATATAACTCTTCATATCGCTGTCAACCGAAATGCTTGTATCTCCACTTTTGTCATTTTTTTTTTTTTTTTTTTGTAATTTAAATAATTTAATGATGAACAGAACAGAACAGAAACAGTCCAAAATTACTCTGAAAAAATCTTATTACATAAACTTCCATTACAAATGACATTTTTGGAGATACAGTGTTTCGTTCCGACAGTGACGATCTACTGTTATTTAAGTAGCTGCGTCAAACAAATGTAATTAACAAATCCATCAGGTATTGTTTCTGAGCATTTCATGGGGTTACCCTATCCTGGGCCAACACACATGCAGAATCTCTCATGTTACGTGATTTAATACACTTGATATGTGTCCTTCTGGTAAGCATGTGTCCAGAGAGCAAGTTTGAGAAATTTGAGACAGTCACTGTCTCTCTTTCTTTCTCAGAACATAAGTACACTTGACCTCACTCGATTAATCCTTAAATTGACTTGTTCATACCTTCTGCATACTCTGCAATAATGCAGTGACCTACCCTACCTAGTGCATGGAATACTAGTTCCACAGTAGGTGGACAGTTTTTAGTGGCATTTTTGGGGCAGACAAAGCTGTGTAATTACATGTACCACCAAAGAAACTGTAAGTGTGGACTGACTGTGCTGATATGTGTGTGACTGCTATGTGTTATGCGTTGAATAGCAACGCTGCACTCTGAATTGTGATTTCACACTTAAACTTACGGTGGATTCTCCCCTAAGCCATGACCCTCGTATTGGAGGACCATATCAGTGCCATAGATGTTGAACAACTTGTATGGATTCACTGACACCAGGATACTGCCGATATATGTCTGATCAAAAAAGGAAAAAGAGAGAGAAAAAGATCACAAAGTAAAGAAAAGAATGTGTTAAATGTGCTCAGAGCAGTTGGTGAGGTAAGATATTGTTTAATTAATACTATAGTAACACTGACATACTTGTACTTTACTAATATATAAAGAAATTCATAAAATTGATAGTAGCTTGAAATTGGTACATTAAAATGTATATTCCTTATAATAAAATTGCTGTTTTACCATGATCAGTTTTTTATATTCATTTTCCTGTTTACTATTTTGTTTTCATTTTTGTACCTGTACCTCTCCAGTTTCTATTGATGTACCCTTTTGTTTCATATATTTTATGTAGGCTGTGTAAGTGAATGTTTAACAATAAAGTCATGCATAATAATAATAAACTGCTTACGTAGATAAGCTCCTGGTCAAAGCGAGTCTTCAGGTTAATTAAAACAGCAGCCTCTGTCAGATCTCTGAGGGGAAGGAAGAGACAGTGATCCATTCACAATGTCATTTAATTTAACCAATATTTGCTACAGAGCATGTATCTCCTCATTTTGTACGCATTTGTGGGCATGTATGTGTGTATTTCTTACTCCAACTGTGTCATGTCCTCAATTCCATCTCCTTCTCTTTTCTCCCTGTATCTCATAGTGGGGAGACTCCTTATAGAATACATCTGTTCACAGAACAGGAATTAGAAATCTTAACATCTATAATTGCAAATATATAAAAGGTATGCAATTCTGATATTTCACTTTAGTGATAAGAAATTACATGTTTCAGTCTTCCTAAAAGTAATCTGACCAGCCCTAATTCAAGTATTCTGTCATTTTAATGTGTTGCCTAGTGAATTAGGTCAGTGGGTGACCTCACTGGTTAGCGCTGAATTAAGTAGAGATGCTACCAGTGTCAGCATTGTAACGTGAGCATGGTTATAATCTGCCTTGTAAATCTCATCTGACATCCGATGTAGCCACAGGCTCTGCAGCTGAACCCTGATGGAGATAGTTAAGCTTGGTCAGGCCTATTGTGCAGGCTCTAACCCACACAGGCTCTGGCAAGTGCATTACTGTCAACATTCAAGTAAGTTATACCAGACTTAAATTAATTAAACCCATTCCTTATCTATAAATCCTTCTAACATAAAGGGCACTACATGGCACTTAAGCAAAAGCATGTATTCATCACGTAATTACTTGTTTGAACTCATTACAGTTACAAAACTAGTTTGTAACCCTGCTAAGCTCAAAACCTAGATGTCAAATGTCTGGGAAAATGTTTGTCAAAGGTTTATGAGATGCTGAGAAGTTGGCCTGGCTCTAAATATTTATGAGAAAATTTAAGCTTAAAACAGTTTTGAGACTTGGGGAAAAAAGAAGGGAGTGTACTACAGCTATCAAAATAAGACTAAGTAAGGTGATTTACCTTGTCATACCACTGGCCACTGGGCTCCCCTTCCCGATCTGGTACCCAGTGTACCTCTGCCTCCCTGGACCCCAGACCAATGGGTGGAGGAGTAAGGTGGTCCATCATGTTCTCGTCACGGTACATAGACCACTTGATAAGATTCTGGACTGTTCCATGAGGCAGGACCTTCTCTGCAGCCCACATATCTTCTGCTGTTTGTCCCTCCCTGGCATTTTGGGCCCAGTGCTCCTCTGGGCCTTTCCTGTGTGGGGACACCACTGCGTATCTGCCATCTGGCCCAATAATCAGTCCAGAGGCTGTAATAGTGGAAAGTCCTGAAGGTAACTGGTAAGAGGCCTTTTTCAGCTCAGCTTTCTTCAGGGCTTCCAACAGCTCAGGTGAGGATGGAACCTCAAAACCTTGTCTGAGGACTGACCCATCTGGCAAACGATAAGTAGCATTTTTGAGATTTCTGTTTAAAAGGGCTTCTGACAGATTTGGACTGGTTATATACCTACGAGGATCTGCCGATATAATCGAACCATCAGGTAGCTGGTACGTGGCTTTACGAACGCTTTGATTCTGCAGGGCATTTGCAATGTTTGGACTGGATGGCTGATACATAGCACTTGGGGAAATAATTGATCCATCTGGAAGCCTATAAGAAGCACTTCTGAGATCTGCATTTTGGAGGGCACTGGCGAGATTTGGTGGGCGTACTGGATCAGCACTGATTACTGAACCATCAGGTAGCCTGTAGGTGGCCTTTCTGATATCTGCATTTTGGAGGGCTCTGGCAAGATTTGGTGGGCGTACAGGATCAGCACTGATTACTGAGCCATCAGGAAGCCTGTAGGTAGCATTTCTAATATCTATATTTTGGAGGGCACTGGAGAGATTAGGGGAGCGTATTGGATCAGCACTGATTACTGAGCCATCAGGTAACCTGTAGGTAGCACTTCTAATATCTACATTTTGGAGGGCACTGGAGAGATTTGGGGGGCGTACTGGATCAGCACTGATTACTGAGCCATCAGGTAGCCTGTAGGTAGCTTTTCTAACATCTACATTTTGAAGGGCACTGGAGAGATTTGGGGGCCGCACTGGATCAGCACTGATTAGTGAGCCATCAGGTAGTCTGTAGGTAGCCCTTCTAATATCTACATTTTGGAGGGCACTGGTCAGAACTGGGGAGCGTACTGGATCAGCACTGATTACTGAGCCATCAGGTAGCCTGTAGGTAGCATTTCTAATATCTACATTTTGAAGGGCACTGGTCAGAACTGGGGAGCGTACTGGATCAGCACTGATTATTGAACCATCTGGAAGCCTATAGGCAGCAGTGCGAAGGGATGGATTCTGAAGTGCATTTGTTAAATTAGGAGAGGTGGATTTATAAGGTACCTGTGTAGATATAATAGACCCATCAGGCAGTCTGTAACTTGCATTTCGCATTTGTGGATTCTGAATTGCCTCTGTTAAATTCGGAGAGCTAGGTTTTGACTGTGTATAAATTATCGAGCCATCAGGCAATCTATAGGATGCATTTCTCATGTTTGGATTTTGAAGTGCATCAGATAAATGTGGAGAAGTTGGCTGCAGCTGTTGCTCAGCAAATATAACTGTCCCATCAGGTAGCCTATAAGATGCATTTCGAACACTCTCATTCCTAAGTGCACGTGACAAGTTGGGAGACACTGGCTGCTGCTGACCTGCCATAATAACTGACCCATCTGGGAGTCTGTAGGAAGCGTTTCTCATATTTGGATTCTGCAAGGCATTTGGAAGGTTTGGAGACATGGACTGTTGTGGTTGGCCATCCATTCCTATTAAGGTCCCATCAGAAAGTCTGTATGAAGCATTTCTTACCTGTTGATTCTGTAATGCATTTGAAAGCATTGGAGAGGTGGCTGGATGTACCACTTGATTCCCATGTACCAGTGTGCCATCTGGCAGACGGTAAGTGGAACCACGGACTTGAGGGTTATGCAATGCATCTGACAGAATAGGTGACTTCCTGGGGTCCTGGCTGTAACCAGCCATGGGTGCATAGGGGTAGCTGCTCCTTTGATGAACCAGTTGGGTTTGGTAAGATGCTTTGCGGATTTGTTGGTTTTGTAAAGCATTTGAAAGAACTGGTGACCCTTTTGGACCATAGCCAGGAGGATATCTTGATCCTCTCCGACGTAAATGTGTTCGGTAAGAAGCATTTCGGACGTTGGGGTTTTGAAGAGCATTAGTGAGGAGAGGTCCAGGGCCTGGATCCTCTATGTAATCATATTCTGTCATGACAGGTGAATAGGGAGAAGGAGGCATATTCATGGGTGACTTGTATGAGGCATTACGGAGGTAAGGATTCTGGATAGCATTAGACAGCATAGGAGATACAGGTTGGCCTGAACTTTGTTCAAAAGCCTCCATTTCAGGAGCATATGGTGACATGGGAGGTAGTAATGGTGAGGCAAATGAGGCACTATGGAGGCTGGAATTTTCCAAAGCATTTGATAAGAGTGGGGAGGCTGGTTGGCCAGGAAATTCTGCCACTTCCGGCGCATATGGAGAGCCTGGCCTTTGCAAGGGTGATGTGTACGAGGCTCCACGGACCTGAGGATTTTGCAAGGCATTTGATAAAAGTGGAGATGGCACCTGCCCTAGATTCTGCTGTACTAGATTCATTTCTGGGGCGTATGTTGCTGGTCCTGGTTGCAGCACTGAGGCATAGGAAGCATCACGTAAGGCTTGGTATTGCAAGGCATTTGATAAATGTGGTGATGATGGTTGTCCAGGAAACTGTTCTATACTTGTGACATCAGAAGAATATGATTGCATGGGCTGCTGGATTGGTGAAGTGTAGGCATTGTGTATATTTTGATTTTGGAAAGGACTTGTGAGCATAGGAGATTGAGGCACACTTATCATTTGATTAGTTTCCACAGGGATTGGTTCTACTCCAACAGGGTAGGCAGATGCAAACGGTGCAGCAGGGATTTGTGAATTCTGCAAAGCACCTGAAAGGAGAGGGGAGGGTGGTGCACGAGGGGAAAGAGTGCGCACTGGTAATGGTGAGCCATGTTTGATGGAAGGGTGGGGAGAAGTCGGTCTAGAGAAATGCCTAACAGAAGGTTGCGGTGATGGAGGGCCCATGCGTTTTAGGGAAGGCTGTGGTGAATGAGGTGCCTGCCTCAAGGACTGCCTGGCAATCAAAGGACGCCCACGTCCAACAGGTCTTTGGGGGTCCCTTGTATGGCCTCCAGGTCCTGGGGGAATGAAACGCCTCTGCTCCCTCATGGCTGTCCCAGGATATTGGCCTGAGAGCTGTGGGGATGAAGTGAAGTCCTGAGGCATGATTGACCTGTTGCTGCGTATGGAGGATCTGAAAGGAGGTACGTTTTGTGTTGGAGCACCTGGGCGAGTCATTCGACCAGGAGAGGGCTTTACAGCTCCCATAGGAATGTTTGGACGGCCTATTCCCCGTAGGCGCCCACCAGGTGATCCAAGAGGCAGTGGATCCCTCATTAGACGGGTCGACCTCCGGGAGAGAGTGGGAGAAGGTGTTCTGCGTCTGCCTGGAGAAGGAGAAGGAGGCAGCACAGATTCTGGTTCAATTGCAAAACTTCTTCTTGAAGGTGCAGGTGATGCTCTGTGAGCTGCAAATGGGGATTGTGGTCTACCAGGATCCCTGTGTGGAATGCTGCCCAGTGGATGCATGCTCATCTGTGGAGAGGGTGGAGGACTCATTCGCCTAGGAGGAGATGGTGAAGGTTGAAGCTTCCTTGCACCAAATGGTCGTTGAGCAATTGATGGGGAGGCAGGTGGGCTGGGTCTCCTCACTGATGCATGGGGGGAAAGTGGGGGGCTCCGCCTGCGGATGGAACCACGGGGGGAACCAGGTGGGCTAGCGCGATGAGAGGGGGCTCGTGGGGCTATTTGGCGGGTCACAGGCTTAGGGGATGCTGTGGCCTCTATAAATGATGCTTCAGGTTGGAAACGTCTGGAAAATGTTGGAGAGGCAGGGGGGCTTACTCTTCTACGTCCAAGAGGAGAAGAAGGGGGTTGAACATGACTAACTGGAGATGGCATCCCTCTGCTTAGTGTTGGAGATGGAGGCACTCCCCTGGCTCCAAAATGACGAATGGAGGGCTGTGGGGAAGGGCTGCGTCTCACAGGGAGTGCACCAGAAGTATGCATGGAGAGATGTGGAGAGGTGTGAGGGCTTTGTCGTCGTATGGGTACAGGAGAATGCCCCACATTCATTATTGGCTCTCTAAATCCTCCTGGTGATCCTACAGGGGATATGGGACCTGGTACTGCCATAGGAGACATGGGACCTGGTGCTACCATAGGGGACATGGGACCTGGTGTTACCATAGTAGACATGGGGCCTGGTACTGCCATAGGGTACATGAGTCCTGGTGCTGCCATATGGGACATTGGACCTGGTACTGCCATAGGGGACATCGGACCGGGTGATGCCATAGGGGACAGAGGCTTTTGTACAGGAGAACCCACCATCCCCATGGACCTCCTGCTTGGTGTAGGAGATGGAGGAAAAGCACTGTCTTGGGCCATTGGTGACATAGGGGAAGAAATAGGGCTCACCAATCTCTGAGGACTGTTAGCATGCTTAATTAACATTGCAGTTGGTGTGGGGATCTGAGGAACCATTGGTTGAAACATATCTTGTGGATGCAGTGCCGGAGGAAAACCATCGACCATATGAGCTCCAGGGATGAATGGTTCATTTTCATATTGAATCTCTGACATCTCTTCAAAATCATATTGTGGTGGTGGTGGTGGAAGCTCAACATCTATCTTCTCTTTACCAAAAAGCTTAACTTGAGGCCTTGGAACTCTGAACATTTCTCCTTGAAGTACCACTGGTTCCATGGGGATGTCACCAAACTCCACACCATACAATGCATCAACTTCCTCACCATCCATAACATCATGCACAGCATAACTATACGGTTCGTATGTGTTATAAGAAGACTCAAGATATGGAGAAATCCCTGATTCACTGTAATTAACCTGGTAGTCTTGTAGATGTGGATCATTATAATTTCCATAAGGATCCATATATAGATCACTTGGTCCAACATCACCATATGGATCATCGTAGAAACCCTGAGGATCATCATAATAATCAAACTGACCCTGGTCATAGGACTCCATTTCATTTCCATAAGTTTCATAACCATTCTCTATCAGATACTGGCCCTCATCATAGTATTCCATGCCATTGTTGTAATATGGGTCCAACAACTGTTGTTCGGCATAGTATTCCATCTCGTCTGGGTAGTAGCCCACCTGATTTTGAGCAGAATATGGGTTATAGTAGCCCATACCATCATCATAATACTCTGCTCCATTCTGCATGCCCATCTGTGTGTCATAGTATCCATCTTCTAGATCATAATAGCCTTGATCCTGAGACGGTGCATCATAATAGTCAGCTGTCTCTTCATACTGACTGTAGTGCTGTGGCAGTATTTGTGCATGTCCCTGCAGAGAAGCATACTGGTCCTCATATCTGTTTAGGTGTCTACTCATTGACTGTCTGTTGAATGCACCTCTTCCTACTCTACCCTGGTTATTGTAGTCAAATCCATCAAAATCTTGTTCATATCCATAGTTGTCATACCCCCGAGGACCTCGCATGCTTGTCTGCCGACTACCCCCGGGAAATCTTTTGTTGCTTGACCGTCCCCAGGGGTCATGATCCCTACCAAGTGATCTCTGTTTCCTTTTAGTTGAGAGGAACTTCTTAGTGAGCCAGTTTGTTGCCCCTGCAATTTTACCCATTAATGCACTCCGGTATTTAAAATTAGACTCCCCATCTGCATTCTTTTTCCCAAAAAGTCCTTTGAAAAACCCGGTTTTCTTCTCTGCTGGTTTGTTACCACCAATTCTAAGGAGCATGTAGGTCGGCTTATTTCCTGATTTTTCCTTTTCTTTCTCTTTCTTTCTTTTCTTACTGGCTTTGAAACGCATGAGCAGTCTGGGGGCATTTTTCAAAACTGATTTTCTCCTCTTTTTTTTGGCGAGACGACTCTTTCTTCTGCCAAGTCCAAGAAAGAGTCTAGATGTGCTTTTAAGCCGCTTCTTCGAGTTCTTTTTCCTCCTAAATCCGGAGAAACGCATGAAGAGTCTGGAAGTGTTTTTTAACCCTCTTTTCTTCTTCTTCTCCTCTGGTGGTGGCTCAGGTGGAGGCTCATCCTTCTTTTTTGCTTTCTTCTTCTTTCCATCTTCTTCTGGTTTAGATTTGGATTTGTGTGCATCTTTTGATTTCTTCTTTGCTTTCCTGTCTTCTTCTTCACTTTCATCTTCTTCCTCTTCATCTTCCTCGTCTTCCTCATCTTCTTCATCATCCTCATCTGATTCAGCATATTTGGATTTGGACTTTCCCTTTGCTGCTTTGCTTTTAGCGTCAGTCTTTCCACGACCACGCTTACGAGCATCTCTATCTGATTCTTCGTCCTCTTCTTCATCACTTAACTCTTCATCATCCTCTATAGGCTCTGCGTCTGAACCCTCTTCTGACTCACTGACCACTTTTGCTCCCTTCCCTTTATCCTTTCCTTTCTTTCCATCATCTTTTCCTTTCCCTTTGGGAGGCTCTTCTTTTCCCTTCTTCTTGTCATCTTTTCCTCCCTTCTTGTCATCTTTACCTCCCTTTTTATCATCTTTAGCCCCTTTTTTGTCATCTTTGCCCTTTTTTTCTTCCTCTTTGCCCTTAGTTTTTTCTGGCTCTGGTTTCCCTCCTTTTTTGGCCGCTGACTTTGAGTCCTTTTTGCCTGGCATTTTGTCCTTGTCCTAGGACCATGCTATTTTGCCGCCTCTCTGACAGTCAGAAACAGAATATCAGAAATTCTGCACAACTTCTGTCTACAGCAAATTAATTCTAACATGTGAAATTAAGCAATGATTTAAAGACAAAAATGCAAAAGTACTTAATCACCTCAACAACATTTTACAGTTCCTACAGCATTTTTGTTCTTCGAGAAACTATAACTTGCCTGGTTACATGAATAATAATAAACAAACTCTTACACATTGACTGCACCACACTTCACTTACCTTAAGGTGTGCTCTCACTCTTTAGGGTGGAGTGATATGCACTGTCTGTACTGTGACTGTGTAAATCTCTGTTCTCATGGCTCCACTCCTCAGCACACCAAAAAGAGTCCTGCAGGTAGAGTTCCTCCGCTGAGGACAGCGTCTCTGTTCCTCCAATCATCCACACGCTCCCTCTTGTACTTTCTACTTTCCAGAGATCGAGGCTTCTCTGCAAAGAACAGAAACATGAAATGACTAACAAGTAAACCTTAGTATGACTTCTTGCTTGGTTAGACCTCTCATGAGTGAAGGGCTGCGAAGGCTTGAGTTTCTGTATGAATGAGAGGATTTGTGTCAGTGTTTTAGTGCTGTTCCAGTGCTGAAGAAGGAGCCTTAATTTGTCAGCTCTACTTGCCTTGATGTAACTTTAGCTCGAGTCTCATTCCAACATGAATAATGTAGGCATGGAGGCCTGTTACTGCACACACACACACACACACACACACACAATTAGAGACAGGGGCAAAGGGGGGTGCACACTCATCACACTCTAAAGTAAAACAAATGTGGGCCATTCAAAAGGTACTGCATTCAGGTTCAATGCATGCCCATATATATATTTTCCATTATCACTGAGAAACCATTTGCTTATCAGAATGTTGTTTAACAGCAGTAGCATTTGGCAATTAGAGGAGGATGACGGTTGAGACCGAAGTAGATTATTAGTCACTGAGAGGCCTTGAATGGAATGGAAATGCTGTGATCAAACCAAACCATGTCCGTCAAATATGACTATGAATACAGGGCAGTGTGAAACAGTGTTAAATAACCCTCTGTGATGTTATTCGCTGTGACAAAGGTGACAATTTAGTGCTAACTAACAATTCAAACTAGTTAGTAGTTGAACATCTTCTTCATGGTGGCTGACTATTAAAGTGTCAGCGTAACACTTGTGGTGGAGTAATTAAAAATATTGACGTAATGCTGTAACCATAGAAGTCTCAGGGTTAGCGCCAGGTGTGGTGTAACTTGCGTGTATCTCAGAACTATTTAAGGTCAGGACTCCACACTGACATGCTCCAGTTTCTGTAATTAAAAATGTAGCGGTTTCTTCTCCAATTGGACTAAGATCAAAGGTGAGCTTTGCTAATTGTTCTAATGAGCATGTGTGTGTGTGTGTGTGTGTGTGTGTGTGTGTGAACAGACTGGATACCAGGGCACTAGCAGTAGGAGTTTGCATACATGACAGCAGCATCACGAAATGCATCATGTGATCAAGATTCAATGCATTTTTCAACACAACAAAAATAAAGGATGTCTGAAAATGTTTATGTTAATGTTTCCATATCAGTTTCCTAAAGCATTCGGTATTATCAGTGCTCAATATTTGGGACGTTAGAATGCCACATGGAGGTTTTAGCCTTACATATTCGGATGAGTTTCTTAGCAGCACATTACCTTGTACTGGTTTCCAGAAATGCAAACGCAACTTTTATACAACCCCATTTCCAAAATAGTTGGGAGGCAGAGTAGAATGATATGATATGCAATGCTACAAAGTCGAAAATGTTGAAGCTGAAAAAAGTTATCGTTTTTCCAAAAAATATATAAATATTTTGAATTTGAAGCCAACAACATGTTCTAAAAAAGTTGGAATGGGGGTGTTTACCGCTGTGTTTCACTTGGGAACAAGCATTTGGGAACTGAGGAGACCAACTGAATCAATCAGTTTTGAAAGTGAAATATTTTCCCATTCCCAATGTTTTCCCATTCTTGTTTGATATAGGATTTCAGTTGCTCAACAGTTTGGGGTCTGTTGAATTTTTAATTTCATAATGCAGCAAATGTTTCAGTGACAAGTCTGGACCGTAGGCAGGCCAGTGTAGCACTGGGACTCTTTTAATACAGAGCCATGCTGCTGTAATAAGTGCAGAATATGGTTTGGCATTGTTTTACTGAAATAATCAAGGCCTTTCCTGAAAAAGACGTGGTCTGGATGGCAGCATATGTTGCCAAAACCTGTATATATCATTCTGCATTAATGGTGCCTTCATAGATGTGTACGTCACCCATGCCATGCACTAATGCACCCCTATACCATCATGAATATTGACTTTTGAACTGTACACTGATAACGAGCTGAGTGGTCTTTAGCTGGGAGAACACAGTGTCCATGATTTCCAAAAAGAATTTCAAATTGCGATTTGTCTAACCACAAGACACTTTTCCACTTCCCCTCAGTACATTTTAAATGGGCTCAGGCCCAGAGAAAGTGGCAGCATTTCTGGATTCTGTTTATAGATAGTTTCTTCTTTGTTTTAGAGTTTTAACTTGCATTTGTGGATGCAGCGACAAACTTGCCACAGACAATGGTTTTCAGAAGTGTTTCTGAGCCCATGCAGTGATTTCCACTACACAATTATGTCTGTTTTTTCTGTCAAAACCTCATCTTTACTCCTGAAAGACTCTCTGAGATGCTCTCACTTTCAGCATTTGATATGTTGTCTTTGTACAATTTTCAATTAAATATAGGGTTTGAATTATTTGCACATCATTGTATCCATCCATCCATCCATCCATTTTCTAAGCCGCTTCTCCGTCAGGGTCGTGGGCACATCATTGTATTTTGTTTTTATTTATATTTTGCATAGTGTCCCAATGTTTTTGGAAATGGGGTTGTAGGTGTAGGAAAGATTTCACATGGATCTTCCATGTCAAGTCCGTTTTGCTGAGGTTAAAGTTGAACTTAGGCGCAGTCATACATCTACATACATTAACCCAGAGGTCAATGGAAAACAAGTGTGTGTGTGTGTACCTGAGAATCGCATGACCCACAGTTACCGTCCCTGCATTTCCTTGGTTTCTCTCTGATGACTCAATGATATCTGTGAGGGTGTGGATATCCGGTTGCCAGATCCTCATCTAACTCCCCTCTCATGTAAGTCAATCCCATCATTACCATGCATGATGCACAGTTAACGAGTTTGGTAGGTAGGAGTTGGCATGTCAGATTATCATGGAAAATCCCCTTTTGACCTCTGAAAAGGGCAAAAAATAGTGTGAAAATAAGGGCAGAAAGACAGAGGGAACACAGGGAGAGACAAACGGATCAATTTTGGTTAATGACATCTTTCTGCTGGTAGGATCTGATGAACAGCAAGTTACAGCCAACACACCAACAGGGGTAATCTGGAGCTGGACTCCTGTTTACCCTGTTTAACCTGTTTACACTTCTGCATTGATCAGCTGATCATGTTTGGATTTCTCAACCAGCCAGGTGTGAATATCCTGAAAATGCAGTGTGAGCAGATTATGATCTGATCACTCGAACCAGAGGTCACAGGTGGTCAGAGAAGAATCTTGACCACATTTAACACAAAAGTAAATGGAATGTGCTTTTGAGGGCTGTGCATCCCAATTCAGGGGTTGCGTCCTCCGGAGGCTGCATTTGAAGGCCAATTGCGTCACAGTGGTGCATCTAGGCTGTCTCATCATATGCGGCCTAACACTAAAATTTGAGAACATGGCGGCATCAGCAGAGGAGAGAATAGCGGCTGAGTGCGCTTCTAAATATAAGTATTAGGTTTAAACTTCAACTAATGATACAAATGTTAAAAAAAGCCAATGTGGTCTGAAGCAAGACTTATGCTAGCGTTTGGTTTTGTTTTAGGGAGCAAAGAGCAGACAGACAGAAGCATTTACAGCTCTAATGAATGTAAAAATAAAAAACTAAAATTAAAGGCTCCGTCTTTAAAAAAGTGGTGTTTCGTGATGCGCCGATAAGGGCGCTGTGATGCAAACAGAAAATCTGCCATTGAGCAGACCATCTCATTTCAGTTTAGCCTTCGAAGACTACGTCCCTCAAGGGAGTGACTTCGCTGTGCGATGCCTTCAATAAGCTGTACTTTGTGAATGATTCGCCTGCAAGACGCAACAGAAGCCGAGGCGAGAGTCACACAGACCTTTAATTCAGTGTTAGACTCCAGGCTTGGAGCCCTTGCACTGTATAGTTCACTGTTTCTCTCTGCTGTTCACACCTCATTCAGCTTAAGAAGGGATTAATTAGCTAATAATGTAAGATACTTTAACCAGGGAAGCCAGTTATGCAATGCAGGGGTTGCAGGACAGGAGCCGAACTCTGCACTAACTGCACTAGCAAATTAACAGAATCACGTCTGTCGAAACACGACGTAGCTTTCCGACCCACGACATTCAGTCTTATATTTAAAGTTTATGTTCCTCCATTCAAACCTCATTTAAATCTCCAGAAACAGAGTAAAGTTATACCGCATGTTTGCATCTCCGTTAGGGGGACGATGTTTATCTCTCGGCTACAGTTATCTAAAGCCGTCGTTGCTTTCCTATGATGATACAGAGTTTTCATCCTCCTTATGCAACTCCAGAACAGGGAGAGGGACCGAGTATGAGATTTACATTTACGGCATTTGGCAGACGCTCTTATCCAGAGCGGCTTACAATCATTTTACACAGAAAAGCCAAGGTGGTGTTAGGAGTCTGGCCCAAGGACTCTTATTGGTATAGTGTAGGGTGCTTGCCCTGGTCGGGGATTGAACCCCAGTCTACAGTGTAGAAGGCAGAGGTGTTAACCACTACACTAACCAATATAAATGTCAGGAAAACACAAAGTTGGTAGCTTCCCGCCAGTTTAAGTGGGTCCAGGAGTTCAGGGGGAAACTGTATAAGATTCACAGGCTATTTTATAGACTTTGTCAAGGTTAACGTTTTTTCTCTTACAAAGTAAGGAGAGTCATTTTAGCCATCTTTCACCTCTAGTTCGTTCGTGCAGAGCAGCAAGGCCAGAAATTCGGTCCCAAATATGGGACAGAAGAATCATGTGACTGAAACCCTAGGACACAATTACATGAGCTGCAAGGCTGCAAACCAAGAACCTTCTAGCACGCCTGTCCGATGAAAGCGTCCAAGCCGAGCTTGTTGACTCATTTCATAACTGGGAAAAATATTTAAAAAACAAAAATGCGGACATGCCGTATGTGTCGATCTGCTTTGTACATGGGAAAATACAATTGGATCCCATCAGGCCACACTGGGCATGCAAGTTAGTGGAAGGTGTAAATGGAATCCAGCCAAAGTGAATACAAATATGACCTGAACATGAAATGTAATGCAAGGTGTAAACAGGCTGACAACAAACATATTTAACATTATTAACTCAGATCTAGTCTAAAAAACATCTATACTATACTACAATACATCAATCAGGCATAGCTTTATGACCACCTCCTTGTTTCTGCGCTCATTGTCCACTTTATCAGCTCCACTTACTGTATAGCTGCACTTTGTAGTTCTACAGTTACAGACTGTAGTCCATCTGTTTCTCTGATACTCTGTTACCCTGTTCTTCAGTGGTCAGGACCCCCACGGACCCTCACAGAGCAGGTACTATTTGGGTGGTGGACCATTCTCAGCACTGAGACATGACGATGGCGTGTGAGTGGATCAGACACAGCAGTGCTGATGGAGCTTTTAAACACCTCAATGTCTCTGCTGGGCTGAGAATCGACCACCAGCCAAAAATATCCAGCCAACAGCGTCCTGTGACCACTGATGAAGGACTAGAGGATAATTAGCTCATAATGTACAGCAAGAGATGAGCTGTCGTCTCTGACTTTATATCTACAGGGTGGACCAGCAACGCAGGCATGTCTAACAGAGTGGACAGTGAGTGGACACAGTGTTTAAAAACTCCAGCAGCACTGCTGTGTCTGATCCACTCGTACTAGCACACACCACCACCACGTCAGTGTTACTGCAGTGCTGAGAATGATCCACCACTCAAATAGTACCTGCTCTGTGAGGGTCCATGGGGGTCCTGACCACTGAAGAACAGGGTAACAGAGTATCAGAGAAACAGATGGACTACAGTCTGTAACTGTAGAACTACAGAGTGCAGCTATACAGTAAGTGGAGCTGATCAAGTGGACAATGAGCGCAGAAACAAGGAGGTGGTCATAAAGTTATGCCTGATCAGTGTAGCTTACAGATGCAACTGATGGTTTCAATTGATCTGGTGTACTTGATGGCTTCCTAAAGGGAATTCTGAAGGTTTTCCAAAGGAAACTAGTGGTCTATGATGGTAGCAATAAAGTCACAAGAAAGCAAAACCATCAGACTGAAATCCTGATGGCTCCAAACGTGATGTTTCACCAGGGATACCTATCCTTAGGAACCTCTTTTACTTTTTCAAACAAAAGCTACATGTTAATGTAAGTTAAAAATCCAGATTTAGGTATTTTACTCGGGTTATTTTGGCCATTTGGTGCCAAAAATGGGTAAATTTATGGTTACAAACACAAGCAATTTAGCCCCAGCTGGTACAAAGGCACAGCAGCTTTCTACGTCAAGCCATTCGGGTATTGAAACATAACGCTACACTGCCGCCCACTGGTCAAGCCACACAGCTATAGCAGGGGTTTAAGCCTGGGCTGAGTTCCAATATGCGTGCTTCTGTTCTAACTAGGACACTGCCTCCATCAAAGCAGCCAGGATTCTACACACTGGTTAGGCGTTCTACTTAGGACACAAGTGCGCATATTGGAACGCCGCCAGTGAATGGGCTAAGGAATGAAATGCTATCGTTTCCCAAACGACAGAGAGACTGAAGATAAATGTTTTGAAACTCGGGTCTAAGCCAGTTTTTACACTGCGACATGTCAAGCCTGTGAGGCTAAATTCACCGCAAACACCGAATATTTCGCCGTTTTACGTCAGCGGTTAGTTTGTGTGGCGTCAAGTAAACGTTAACTAGCACAGAAGCTAAACAGCTACACCAACGGTCATTCTGAGGGAGTCCGCGATTATTCGGCGCTTTGGTTGTTTTCTGTGTTTCTTAAGATTTAGTTTGACTTTGGAAAGTGAAAACTGTGAGACGTATTATCGAAAGAACCCATTTAAACGTCTTAAAGACGTTTCTAACCCCTAACTACCTTTTTTTCCTCACAGGCTGAACTCCTCAGCAGAGCATCTCTCTGAAGCACTGAATCAATGACTCATTCGCGGACGGGTCGACTCTTTGAACCGGCTCTTTAAAATTAACGTTAGGAGCCGACTCGCAGTAGATGATTCTTTCTTTCTTTTTTTGTTGTTTTTTGTTTGTGTTTTTTGTTTTTTGTTTTTGCTAATAAGACAAAAAACAAACGATAGACCTCCACTGGCTGGCTGATGCGTTTCTCATCAGAATTATTCATTATGAATCCAAAAAAACTACTTAACCGTTTTTTTTAAAACAAACGCAATCACGCAATTTTCGTTCATCCTTTCATTAATTAGAAGGTACAATACAGTTTACAGTTTACAGTTACAGTTATTCAAATGGCGGTAACAGCGCTGACGTGACTAATTCTGGGAACAAAAAACCTAAGTGGTGCTGAGTGACGAATCATTTGAGGGAGTCGGCTCTTCTTGGTGAGCTGAACCACTTAATCTGACTCACTGATCAGGGCCTTAATGCCCATCGCTGCTCGACAGGCTTTCGCGCGCATGCGCACTACCGCGTCATGACAGCTGGCGGCGCGCCGCTCCGCTCCGCTCGTGCCCGCGCTCGGCTCGGCTGCTGTGCGCGCTCTCGTCACAGTGAGGAGTGGAGATGATGAACGGAGCGGGCTCGTTCGGCGCGGGCCGAGCCGGAGCCGCCTTCGACCCGATCAGCTTCGCCCGGAGACCGCAGACCGTCCTCCGCGCGCTCGCCTGGGTAAGAGGAGCCGCAGCCCCGCGTGCTCGCGCGCTCTTTGGCGCTGTCTGTTACGGCTGGTGAGGAAACGCTGGACGACCGACCGACCGACCGACCGACCGACCGACCGACTGACTGACTGACTGAGATTTGTCTTCCTAGCTGAGATTTTGGTTTATTTATATTTATATGTTTATTTATTTATTTATTTTCTGAGTGACGTATTTGTGATTATTTCGCATAGAATAAACAGGTTATCTATCTATTATTATTATTATTATTATTATTATTATTATAATAAATAGGATTTTGTTTTCTGGGTGAGGTGACGTGAGTGCACATATTCCATAACGTATTTATTTATTTATTTATTTATTTATTTACTCTGTTTTCCTCTGGCTGGTTGGCTACTGAGATTTTGCTGCATTTCCAGTTTTTGGCACTAATTCAAAATTATACAAATATGCTTTGTATGTAATTTATAACATTAAAAAAGTAATTAAATAAAATATTTATATTTTTAGTTTTGGCTTAAAGAGGTTTTTATGCGTGTCTGTATAAGATGTATATATATCTGTCTATATATCTGTCTATATACCTATATCTATATATATATATACGCTTCTGTCTGTCTAAAATAACCCTCGTTGTTGTGAATGGGGCTTTGAGCGCTGATCTCCAGGCGCTGACGTCACATGTTGCCGTGGAAATGACGCAGGCACCACGTGGTCCCGCGCAGCGCGGCTCTGTTGTCCTCGATTAGCCGCTGCGCTGACGGTAATAACGCGGATGTGAACACGTCATTACGTCATTCAGCGGGGCTGAATGGTCCAGAGACAGACAGTGGAGCCGCTCCTCAGCGCTGGGTTCACACTGCCCTGTTCACTGTGGGCTCTAGATAACTGCACACGGGCCAGACGCGGCCCACAGTATAACCTCCTCTCTTGGATCCCGTTTCCACCACTTGGGTAGAAAGGCCATGTTAAAGTTGGCTCTTCAAGGGTTTCTTAGTAAGTGATTCTGTTTAGAAGTTCTATCTAGAACCATTGTCATGCTCAAGTGGTTCTTTGCATGGTGAAATGGGCCATCAGATGGATGGAGCATGATGTACATGGTTCCAAAGGCTCTGATATTGGTACAAGTTTGATGTCGTAACAATAGTAGAACTCTTTTTTTGGATCGATACAGAACCATCATCATTAAGGTTCTACATAGAACCATACAGAACACGTTCCCCATCAGTCTTTCACCATGCAAAGAACCATTTAGGCATGAAGTGTTCTATATGACAATATGACAAATCTATATGACAACGTGTTCTATGATCATTTTCAATTGAGAGCAGGTAAGTCATAATTATGAATTACTAGCTCATAATTATGAGAAAGTTGGGGTCTTTTTGGATTCAGTGGTTGAAACGGTCTTCCATATAAATCAGATCTGGGCCTTTGCTGGCAGGGACATGGCTTTACGTTGGCCTATGTAAAAAAATTGATAATCCAAGACAATCTGCCTCAGTCTAACTAGACACAATAGTTTGCAGTTGAATTCAAATTTGGCTTAAATTCATTCATGACTGGCTTAAAATTGGATGTATATCTTGTGTAATAGTAAGCTAACGTCCTGATTCAGACAATGTCATCACTGTAATCCACGACAGTAGAGGGGCTGGGTGAAAGTAGGACGTGTGGGCCACATCTAGACCATCACTCGTTTGCTGTCTGGGCAGCTGGTCATTAATGAACTCACGGAGTTTTCTTGCTTTACGATATTCTTGTTGCTTTTTCTTTGACCGTTACAAAACAAAGATATCAGTCTGTGCAGCTGTACAGTACTTTGGGTCGTGCGGAGTAACATCCTTATTTTGCAGCCATTAAACTTGACACAGAGTTCCTTAATATCACGGAGATAGAGGGACTGAGTCGGCCTGTAATTGCCACAGTGCTTTATAGGACGTCCGCTGGGTCAGGCTGTGATTGGTAGCGCTGTGTAGTCTGCCTGGCACATGAGTAGGTTTGGTTTCCGCTCCACTTACAGGCATCACGTGATTCCGTATATACTGCTCTTCCTGTCCGGAAGCTCAGATTTACCAAAAAAGAAGTCAGAATAATGACTTCATGTCTAGTACTAGTTGGAAAGCTCATAATTCTGATTTTAGTTCTCATGAATTTGACCTTGTGTCTCATAATTCTGACTAAGTATCTCGTCATTCTGACCTAGTAACTCATCATTCTGACCTAGTGTCTCATAACTCTGACCTAGTGTCTTGTAATTCTGACTTAGTATCTTATAATTCTGACTTAGTATCCTATAATTTTGATTTAAGTTCTCATAATTTTGACCTAGTATCTTATAATTCTGACTTTAGGTTTCATAAATCTGACCTATTATCTCATAATTCTGACTTACCTTATGATTCTGACTATCTCATAATTCTGACTTAAGATCTCATAATTCAGACTTAAGGTCTCATAATTCTGACCTAGTATCTCATAATTCTGACTCAGTATCTCATAATTCTGACTTACCCCATGATTCTGACTTTAGTTCTCATAATTCTGATTTAGTATCCTATAATTTTGATTTAAATTCTCATAATGCTGACCTATTATCTCATAATTCTGACTTACCTTATGATTCTGACTATCTCATAATTCTGACGTAAGTTCTCATAATTCTGACTTAAGGTTTCATAATTCTGACCTTGTATCACATGATTCTGACTTTGTTTCTCATAATTCTGACTTATGTCAAATTGGCCTTTCATTATGGGCTGCACAACAGTTTACCTAAGAGCAGGTACAAGAACCACTGAGGTTCCATGTAAACGGGTTTCTCTGCATCGATTACAGGAAGGCCCCCAGGGGAAATCTCATAAAATACAAAGACCTTAGTCATCAAAGTCGTCTTAACGTTCCCGTTAATATTTATTTCTGCTGGAACAGGACTAGATATGTGATAGTAAAAATGAGGCGAAATGAAGAATGTGCTTGTTCTCTTCTCTTCTGAGTCCTAATGAAGTTAATATTTTGGCATTGAAGCACCACAGACAGAAGCAGCTGCTGATAGATCATATACATGCAGTGGCCACTTTATCAGAAACCCCCCTATTCTAGCTCCACCTTGCTGGTGTACAGTTAGAGACTCTAGCTCATTTGTTGGTACACAAGTTTGTGTTGGTCATCTAGCACACAGGTGTCAGACTCCAGTCCTGGTGGGACACGGCTCTGTAGAGTCGAGCGTTCTGTATTCCCCGATGGAGCACTATCTAGAACACTATTATAGGAAAGAGAAATGGTCCCCTAATCCCTGTATTGCCCATTGGGAACTATCTAGAACACTATTATAGGGAGCAGAAATGGTCCTCTAATGGACCACAGGATGATGTCCAGTTATTATTTGGATGGGTCGTCAGCACTGCAGTGACATGGTAGTGAGTGTGGCGCTGGTGGCTACTTGGAGTTTTTACACAGCTCCTCAGTGTCAGTGCGATTGAGAATGGACCACCACCCACACCTACCCAGATAAGGGCTGCTCTGTGTCCAGGAACTGACCACAGATGTGGTGCAGGAGAATGACTAACACAAGCCATACACCAGCAAAGTGGAGCTACAGGAGAGGGGCTTCTAATACAGCGGTCAGTGAGTGTACACAGTGGTGGTCTCTTTCCATTAACGGAAAAGGTAGAGGGTGCAGCAGCAGGTGGACCACAGTCTGTAATTCTAAACAGATAGTTTATATCTAAACCAAAAATCAGACCACTCTTCCTCTCCAAGATGAAAGCATTAAGTGCTGTTTGTCTGATGGGGGCAGTGTTGGTGTCTAGCAGGTCTTCCGGGTGGTTGCTAGGACTCTCATTTTCTCTGCAAGTTTTAATCATTTTTTTAAGCTGCAGTTTTGGAAACTACTGTTATTTCCATTTCATTTTCTCCTCTGAAATCCCTCCCGAAAGATGAGTAACTTGTACATTAAGGCTATTTCGACTGGACACTGAATGAATGAAAGGTGGTCTCTGATTTGGTAGGTGTTTCTGATGAAATGGACGCTGAGTGTAGATACAAGGCTGGTGTTTCTAATAAACTGGCCACACAGTGTGTAGTGAATGAGATGTCGTTTTAGTGTCTTTGAGAAAAAAAGACTCCCATCTGACCCACAGAACTCTCTGGTGCGTCCTCTGAGTGCGCTGTCAGCGTGTTCTGCCTTTCAGCGCGGTACACGCCTTCCACCAATAGCCACTGCGGCTGGGACTGTTGCCATGGTGATGGGGCGTGATGTATGCGCATGCGTCAGCTTACGGAGTGTCGCTGCCTAAAATAGCACAGGCCTCTCCATCGCCTCTTCCACTGTCTCTTATTCAGCCACACACACCACTCCTTGCTTTCTGCTTGCTATTCACCTCACTGTGTATACTGATTTACCCGTACCTACATAAGCCACTGTCATGAACCTCTGTAAGCATTTATAAAGGCTTATTTTGAAGATATGTTCCACCTCAGTAAGTGTTACGGCAACAGTTTGTTAGAATAAGCCTTTATTTACTATATGGCCAAAAATATGCGGAGACACCTTTTAGCCACATTCACTGCTAACAGGTGTACAAAATCAAGGACGTAGCCATGCAGTCTCCACAGACAGACTTTGGTTGTAGAATGCATTGTACTGATGAGCTTGGCGCCTTTTAATGTGCCACTGTCATAGGATGCCACCTTCACCACAAGGCAGGTTGTGAAATTTCTGCCCTGCTAGGTCTGCCCCAGACAACTGTAAGTGCTATTATAGTGGAATGGAAGTGTCTAGCAACAACAGCTCAGCCTTGAAGTGGTTGACCATGCAAACTCATGAAGCAGGTCTGCTAGAAGCAACATCAGAACAAGAACTGCGTGTTTGGAGGTTCAAGAAATGGGTGTAAAGAATGTCGCCACTGCACTCTCAAGCAGTGGAAATGTGTTCTTTGGCGTGCTGAATCACACATCACTATCTGGCAGTCTGATGAACAAAAAAGGTAAAAAAAAACAGTACCTAATATACATAGAGCTAACAGTAAAGTTTGGTGGAGGAGGCATAATGGACTAGGCTGTTTGAAGGTTGAGTCTAGGCCCCTTTTAGGCTGAGTTTAGGCCCTTTAGTTCAAGTGAAGTGAGATGTTAAAGCAGAAGATCAAGACATTTTGGACAATTACATGCTTCCAACATCAGTGACCTCACAAATGCTCTTTTGACTGAATGGGCACAAATTTCCGTTAGGAAGCCTTCCAGAAGAGTCAACGCTTGTGGTTTTGAATGGGAAAGCTCATATAGACATCCACATAGTTTTTGTCTAGATTTATGCCAGGCTTATGTAGGTGCAGTTATGCGTGCTGCCATCCACGTGTGTGTGTTTGCGAGCGCGAGTGACGTATCATCTCTTGCATTGGTGCAAATGAACCACATTCTGAGTCCATGGTGTAAATGACTCCACACGTATGTGTCGAGTTGGAGCTCAACTCAAAGAGCGCGTGAGAGAGGAAAAGCAGGATTACTTTTCTGCCATTCTGTATCCTTATAAATGAGAAAAAGAGGAAGAGCAGAAAGGGAGAGCTAAACAAAGAGATAGACAGCCCTGTGCTGTTTCAGATTCTTGCGTTGAGGCCTTTTAAATAAATGAATCATATTATTATTTAAACAGAGCTAAAAGCTAAAAGTTAACGTGCTACCTTTGCTCTCTCTCTCTCTCTCTCTCTCCCTCTCCCCCTCTCCCCCCAGATATTCTCGATGGTGGTGTTCGGCGCTATAATAAATGAGGGCTATGTGAATATGGGCAGCGAGCGGCTCCACTGCGTCTATAATAAAAACGCAGACGCCTGTAACTACGCCATCACTATAGGGGTGACTGCGTTTCTAGCCTGCCTCTTCTTCATGGCTCTGGACCTCTACTTCCCTCAGATCAGCAGCGTGAAGGACCGAAAGAGGGCCGTGCTGTTGGAGATTGGCTTTTCAGGTAGACCGTGTACACTTTCACTCACAGATTCAACCTAATACATCTCTTTTTTTCAATAATGTCCACTCTGCCCTTCTAGACTTTTTATCTGCGTCGTACACACGTAATACAGGTGCCCACTTGTTGAAGAAGGGAAGGGTAAGGTTGGGCCGTAATCAGGTACACAAGTCTATTTTACGAAGCCCTGCTGGTGACATCCTGTCGAAATAAAAATAATGAGTGGCCACGACTTAGTAAAGCGTGGGAATGAGATAATTGTACCAATGCCTTACCAAGTCACGGACGGGACTTAATTATCTCGTTCCCACGCCTTACTAAGTTATGGTCATGACTTATAATCTTGTTCGCACACCTTACTAAGTCATGGCCATGACTTAATTATCTTGTTCCCATGTCTTACTAAGTCACGGCTACAACTTAATCATCTCATTCCCATACCATATCTCATTTCTACACCTTACTAAGTCATGGCCCCGACTTAATGATGTCATTCCCACACATTACTAAGTCATGGCCCGACTTAATGATGTCTTTCGCACGCATTACTAAGTCATGGTCACGACTTAATGATGTCATTCCCACACAATACTAAGTCATGGCCCGACTTAATTATGTTATTCCCACGCATTACTAAGTCATGGCCACGACTTAATTATCCCATTCCCACACCTTACTAAGTCATGGCCACGACTTATGTTGTTCCCATGCCTTTACAAGTCATGGCTGCGACTTAATTATCTCCTTCCCACCCTGCTAAGTCATGGCCACAACTTAATTGTCTTGTTTATTTATTTGTATTTATCGCCAGCAGGGCTCCACACTATTTAAAAACGGACGTCATTTAAAAGTGAAGACGGTGTTTTAATATTATTGCAGTGAGATTTTTATTCTACGTCTGAACTGAATGTGAATGAGCACATTTGTGGCTCTGACAGACAGACGGGAAAATCAGAGCCAAGAAAAACCTCAGAAAAACCGAGCATGACAGCAGCTTAGCCATGGCTAAGAGCTTCTCACCACAGAATACGTTCAGCTTTCACTCTAATGCCAGCCACTTAACTCTGCGCTCTCGGAGAACCTCTAGACAGTGGCATTTTAGCTTCAGTTAGCTGGAACCCAGCGAGTGCTGAGGTGTGTGGAACGTTTGATATGCTAAGCTCTTGTTCTCCAAAACGCTTCAGTCACAAAAGCCACAGGACAGCTTTGATTTTGTCACTCCAACACCAGTAATTCCACTTCTGCTCTGGCAGATGTTTGTTTTTAGCGTCTACAGTCGTCAGCAGAGCAGCACCTAGTCAGAACCGCATGCTAAGCTAAGGTTAAGTTAAAGATCAAAATACCACAGAATATTTTCCCCATTCTGTCCCTCCAGCGTGTTGCTCAACTTCTCTTCCTCAGAGTTGAAACAGTATCATTATCATGTTGGTGCTTTAGTTAGCCAGAGCTAATTAGGCCCTGTTCTGTGGTGACCAGAGCTGCTATCATGCTAGCTAAGCTAATGGTAGCCAGCTCCTCTCTCCTAATTAGCAGCAAGAGCCAAACTGACCCAAGCTCAAGAAGATTGTCTCCATGAAAAAATATGTAAAATATCATGACATTAGAAATACAGCTGTGCAAAGTTAAGGTTAAATTCTTCTTTAGTCAAGTCAAGTCAGCTTTACTGCAATATGTACTGAACTGAAACTGCATTACTCTCAGACCCTGTGGTGTAGCAGTGACATTAAATAGACGGTAAACAGAAAAGGTGTGAATTTAAATAGACACTAAGAAAACACTAAACACTAATCGCGACATTAATTGTAGAAAAATAGAACAATGAGAAAAATAATATAAATATACGAATTTATTCCTCAGGCAATGCATTTGAACACTTTTGGTCCCGATAAGCTTCCCGTGTGTGATGCTAATATAATATAAAGGGCCAGATGTTAGTTTTTCACCTGTGTAATCGTAAAACTCATTAGAGTGAACCTGTTACATGGAATGTATTTAACATTCAGAACATTTTTGGCCACACAAGTGAAACATTGAAGTGAAGTGAAGTGAATGATGCCCGAACCGACCAGGAGAGCTAATAGTTTAAGCTCTAGCAGTTCACACTACACATAGCTAATTAGTGGACCGCTGTGCTGTCAGCATAAGCCAGCAAATACATTGGTTTTCAGAAACTGTGGTCTATGGAAATCGTTTAAAACTCGACACCAGCGGTAAGAAAGCGATCATATCAAACGCTCACTAGAAGTGTCTGTCTGTTGCAGTGAGCTAGCGGTTAGCTCTGCTGATTGCTCTTCGTCATATGTCTGTGGAGAAGAGCCGAATGCACCGGAATATGATGCTGTCTGAGTTTTGTACGCCCCCTCCCTCTGGTTCAATCGAGGAACTTCCCTCGACCCTTTTGAGAATCCGAATGCCCTTTGAAATGGGAGCGGGTGTTCCCTGAGGGCAAGTGGTGTGGAGGTGTGAAAGTGCCTTTCTCTTCAGGAATTGCAATTGCTACATTTGCGTGATTCGCAAATGACGAAGCATTTTCTGGATTTATGCTGCTAATTGGATGTCTCAGAAAGTGAAGTCGCAACCAATGGAACTGATTTTAGGTTGACCTCAAAACATTGAGTGCGTTTACATGCCATTTGTCACTGTGTCTGCACACTGTGAAATTAGACCTCTGCATTTAACCCATCCGTGCACTTCAAATATCTTGGGTCAACCATCCAGAGCAATGGACAGTGTAGAAAAGAGGTGAAGAAGAGGGTGCAGGCAGGATGGAGTGGGTGGAGACGGGTGTCAGGGCTCATGTGTGACAGAAGGATAGCAGCAAGAGTGAAAGGGAAGGTCTACAAGACAGTAGTGCGTCCTGCTATGATGTATGGTTTGGAGACTGTGGCTCTGTCTAAAAGACAGGAGGCTGAGCTGGAGGTGGCGGAGATGAAGATGCTGAGATTTTCGTTGGGAGTGACAAGGCTGGACAAGATTAGAAATGAGCAGATCAGAGGGACAGTGAAGGTGGAGCAGTTTGGAGATAAAGCCAGAGAGGCCAGGTTGAGATGGTTTGGACATGTGTTGAGGAGGTATAGTGGATATATTGGGCAAAGAATGTTGGAGATGGAGCTGCCGGGTAGAAGGAGAAGAGGTAGACCTCAGAGAAGGTTTATGGATGTAGTGAAGGTGGACATGTAGATGGTTGGTGTGAAAGTAGAGGAGGCAGTAGATAGGGCAAGATGGAGGCAGATGATCCGCTGTGGCGACCCCTAAAGGGAGCAGCCGAAAGAAGAAGAAGAAGAAGAAGATGATTTAAACCATCCGTGCAGTGAAACACACACATACATACACACTAGTGAATACACACACTAGGGGGCAGTGAGCACACTTGCCCGGAGTAGTGGGCAGCCCTATCCATGGCATAATCAGATTTCTGCAGTTATCTGATCATTTAAATGGTCATGTAATCATCATACTCCGATCTAGACATCGGATTAATAAATCCAGTAAAGAGGCTGGATTTTAGCTCAGTAATCAGATTTCTCAGTGCTGTGAACTCTTACTCTGATTTCTTTCATTTACATTTACAGCATTTTGCTGACGCTCTTATCCAGAGTGACTTACAATTTGATCATTTTACACAAGTAGGCGAAGGTGGTGTTAGGAGTCTTGCCCAAGGACCCTTATTGGTATAGTGTAGGGTGCTTACCCAGGTGGGGGACTGAACCCCAGTCTACAGCATAGAAGGCAGAGGTGTTACCCACTACACTATCCAACCACTTTCGGATTTCTCAGCCTGTGCATGTGTAAAACCAGACGGCGGTACCGGAAATAAGCAGCGTTGCAGCAAGACACTCATACCAATTACGTTCTAGACGAAATAAAGGATCTAAATATTCTTCATCTTCTAGATTATGTATGTTATTTTTTTAGGTGTAGTGGTACGATGTTAAAAAAAAGCCGCGTCATGACGTTTGAGTTTTACATGATGTTATGTCACATCATCTTCGGTGAGTTTATTGGCTGGTTGCAAAGCAGAAATCTGGTTACTGTCTGACTCGTGTCGATCTGGAGTTTCTTTACTGACATAATCGGATTTTCTGCACGTATTGCATTATTAAGTGCATGTAGACACACTCATCGAAATATTAGGATTTAAAGTTACCATAAACTAAAATAATACGGAAACCGCTAACTTTACCTAAACCCTGCTACATAACATTGACATAACCATGCATGTATGCTGTCATGAGATGTCATGACAGGTTATGTTCAGTAATATAACAGTGCCAATACCAGTAATTGTCATGACAGATGGCATAAACTGTCATAAGATCAAACAATATGGCACGGATCATTACCGTTACCAGTAATGGGAACATGCCACTGTTATATCACTGAACATGATATGATCGTATGACAACATGTGATATCTCCTATGGCATGTTTATGCTGTGGTTATATCAGTGTTATGTAGCAGGGTTCATGTAAAGTGTTACCAAAAATGTACCTGTGAAAGTGGTGAGACCAACAACTTCAGCCACTCCTCACAGAATTCCTTCACATCCTTTCCCTGCTTTTTCCCTTCAGGGTTCTGGACGTTCCTCTGGTTTGTGGGATTCTGCTTCCTGGCCAATCAGTGGAGTCGCACCTCGCCCAAAGAGCTGCCCTTAGAGCAGGCCACAGATGCAGCGCGAGCAGCCATCGCATTCTCATTCTTCTCCATTCTTACCTGGGTAAACTGCACACACACTCAGCATCCTCTACAGGGATGAAGCTTAAATATGACATTGTTCTGTTCATTTTAGGGCACAGATTCTGTTCATTTGCCGAGTTTAACATACTGAAAAAAATACAGCATAAAACATAACATTTTCCATAACTTATATACTTATGGTCATTTCAGCAAATGAACAGTTATGGTCAGGGGCATCAAAACATTTGGATACGAGTGCTTTTCAACACTTCTGTCATATTGTTTGAAGTTTTTCACCTCTAGTTTTAAGACTTTGTAACAGTAACCTGCTATAAACCAATGAGCTGATTAGCCCACCAAACAAGCAGCACCCAGTAGGAGTAAAGCTAGCATTTTCAAGGCCTTTACACCCCCAACTCAATTTTTTTCATGCAATTTATTCAGACAATAGTAAATCAATTCAAACACATGTATAACTGACAGGGTCTTGAACACCAAACACAGTTTTTTGTACAGCGAAAACACGACATAATCTTGTTCGACCTTCTGTTTCATTTTTGCGAACTGACAAAAACTCACTGACCAATCACGGTTGCCTCTGCTGTTGGCATGGCGACAACCAAGATGGCGGATGTATTCCAGCAATAAAACTTTTTCATAAATGTCAGATGGACCAAAATCTCCAAAAGTAGCTCACACCGGGCTACAAACATCTGAATTAAATGTGGAAGAGCTCAGCATTTCAGCTTTTCAATGAAGTGCTGCTTTCACTTTTCCTAAATGCACGGTAGCCCAGTGTCACTCTTTGTCCATCCTTTTTCTGTTAAACAAAGAATCAGATCTTATTTGCACTGGCGGACATTCAGCCCATTTAGTGGGGAGCTACGTCTTCAAGTTCAGCTCAAACTCTGAGATTTGAGCTGCACTTATAAAGTTTGAGCTCCTGAAATGTGGTGGAGTATCTCTCCACTCTCCCTTTCTTTTTCCAAAGTGGAAAGCATCCTGCTTAATGTCACAGTCTGCCCATTTCTTGGGGAGCAAAGGACCTTTTTGAAATAGTTGCAGTATTGCAAAAAATAATCATGTTGTGTAAAGTGTGTTTAGTTCTGATGTGAAAAATTGCATCACGTTCGGTGGGTAAAGGCCTTAAGATCTAGTATCTGTAGAAGAACAGAGGGATACTGTTAGTACAGTTTTCCACCCCAAAATTAATTAAGTTTCTGCATTAATGACTAGACACATATTTCATTTTCAATCATATTTGACTCCTCCTAATGGTGTTTGTGTTTCAGGGCTATCTATGCCTGCTAGCCATGCACAAATTTAAGAACATCGCATTTATGGAGGACAAACAGAGACTTCTGTCTGAGCCGCCTCCCACACTGTCACTAGTGTAGATTCACCTAACTAACTTCTAATGTTGCTCAGTATACACTAAAATACAGTAACTGAGAAACATTATACTGTATACAGAACACAGTAATTCTGTATACACTCAAATTGCATTGCACTCTACCGTACTACATTAGTCTAGTAGAGTTGAGCCTGATAAACTGGATCTCTGCAACTGTGATGCATGTTTATAAGTATCATGTCACATGCCCTCATCATACATCTCAGTTCTAAAGATCTAAAGCAATAATTTGGCAGAAATAAAATCTAATTTAAACAATTTTCCCCAAAATGGTCAATACCATAAAATGGTGTACATAATGTTCCATTGCTTGCTAGCTACATTAAGGTTCAGTCAGACTGCTAGCAAAATTTTCCGAGCAAAAATACATTAATTTCAATAGGATTTGGTGCAATGAGCGGTTTGGTACTGCAGACTTTAAACAAATTTATCAAGCAGTCTTCAACCAATAGTACTAATGCTTTGCATTGACCTTCGAAAGGGACTGGACGCAAATGCTAATTTAGCCTTTGTCTAAACTCAAACTTTTTACAGTTTCTTCCCACTGGCTGTTAATAACTACAAAGAAGAAGACTGTATTAAACATAGTCAATCATAAAAACCGTATTATTATCTTCACTTTCCTGATTTTACTGTTTGTGGTGGAGGAATTAACCAGCTCGCTGACTGCCTTGTTAGCTCCATGGCTAACTGCAGCTGCACACTCCTTATCTACTATGATCTTGTTTTGCCACAGATCAATATGCAACAAAATGCTTTAAAAAGTACAGAATTATCTGATATAATTTAGGTCTCCTTTGTTTTTACCGTTTATGGTAGGCAAGCTAGCCAGCTTGCTGTCTGCTCTGTTAGCTGCTTGACTAACTGCAGATGCACACAAGTCAACCCACTTTCGCCAACCACATCAGTTATCTATGTGTTTTAGCTACAGATCCGTGTGTAGCACTTTGCAGTTGCAAGTATATAATTATCTGATATAATTTTGCTCACGTTTATGATTTTACTGTTTATGCCAAACACGTTACTTACTGGCAAACTGCACCAAAACTGAAGACTTTTATCTGTCGTCATTCTTTCGATCCTGCGTTTCTCAGACCTGTTTGAACTGCACGTCTATTGCAGCTTTAGCTTCATAGCTCCAGTAGAAAATTAAAGAAGCAAGCTTTAGACACTATTTTAACTGGTCGAATTCATTCAAAAAAAGGGGGAAAATTTTGTAAATTAGATTTTTTCATTAAACTATTCAAGGTCTATAACTATTATAACTAACCTATAGTTATTATAACTAACCGAAATGCTCTGTAATCTGCCTGTTGTCTTAGATTACTGAATCTCCAGGATAGTTTTGCTAACGCATTAATCAGACTAATGTGGTTAATATGACCAGGCGGCCCTGACGGCGTGCGCCGTGCAGAAGTTCCTGCTGGGAACCGACATGACGCTGTTCACCACCGAGCACGTGGCCAGCCAGGCTCCCAAACAGCCGTATCCACCAAATGACGTGACTGGCCAGACCACCATCCCCGTCAATAATGCGTACCAGAGCCCGCCGCTCATCGAAACCGTGGAAACCCGCCCACCTGGGTACCAGATCCCGCCAGCTTTTTAAACCACAGCCAAGGAGGAGTAGGAATGCAGAAGAGGGAGTTAGCTTCTTTATTTATTATTGTAATTAGGGGTGTAGATCTTTATGTAACAAACCAGTCATGAAAAAAAAATCACAAAATCTCAATTTTTTGAACTTTTTTTAAAAAAATAGCCTGAAAAGAGCAAGAAAATAAGTGCAAAACGTCATTGAATAGTACTACATACAATTATAATCACATCAGTGCATTTTTACACCCCTAATTATGAAGTTTCATATTTCAGCAGGGGTGGGAAAGGGGGCTACTACTTATCCCTCATGAATGCATTGCAAATGTAAAAACAGCATAAAGGAAAAAATGTAGCCTGGCTATACAGCAAATGCGAACCTTTTCCGATGTATTTGTTTAGTTGCTTTCCAGCTGTTTTATGAGTTTATGAGTGAAGAGGGCAAGAAGGAAAAGCATTGCCAATCACAATGTGCTATTTATGTGTTTCTTTATGTACCTCGTTATTTATTTATTTATTCTGAGATGCTCTTAACATGCATATTGCCAAAACTCCAAATGACTTATTTAGTATTCATTTTGAAGAATGTCAGATTGTATACTTAGTGATGCATTTGTTACAATAGTGATAAATTGGAGCATCTTTGTAACAGCTGCAGTGATTTTTGTCATCAGATTGGGGTTGTTATGAGAATTTAGCGCTTAAATAAAGATCTCGTGGGGCCAGACATGATCTCGAGATTTCACGTCTGGGGACAAGTCCTTCACAAACAAGCAGATGCCCCCTCTCACGCCTAACGGAGCTATTTCTCTTTGCTAATAGTGGATGTTTACTTTTATCTCATGTAGTTTGTTCTCCGCACATGCAACAAACATCTAAATGCCTGCTCAATCAGAGTGTTCTGGGGGAACGTTTCAGCCAAGCTAACTTAAGCTACATCCAAGGGCTAATGGCTCGTTGTTCACGGATAATGTTGACGAGTGCAGCATCGCCCCCTGCTGTCAGCTCGGCCCTCACGGGCGGCTGTGGAAGCCTGTTTCTGCCACTGGAATATAGCCAATTATTTTATTTATTAGTAAGCCATAATAAAGAGAAGGTCTACCATGGTTACGACTTGGTATGTCATAGTTCTGACACAGCATCCCATAATTATGTCTTACTATCTCACAATTATGATGTTTGAGGTATGATGTCATAATTATGACAAGCTGTTTCATGAGATCCTGCTTCATAGTTACGAATTAGTATCATAATGATGACTTAGTATCTCATAATTATGACTTAATATCTCACTGATAACTTACAATCTGACAAGCTATTTCATAACAATTCTGCTACATAGTTATGAATTAGTATCATGATGACTTAGTATCTCAATTATGACTTAGTATCTCATAGTTATGACATAATATCTCATAATGATGACTTACAATCTCATAATTCCGACTTAGTATCTCATAATTGTGACTTAATATCTCAAAATGATGATGTACAGTCTCAAAAATACAACTTAGTATCTCATAATTATGACTTGCTGTCCTATTATATGATCCTGGTTAATGATATTGACTTTATATCTCATAATAATGATTTACTATGTCTTAGAGTCTCATAAGACTGATTTGAATGACTTTCTCAGTATTGTGAGACACTAAATTGCAGAAGCTTTATTATTATCTTATTGTTATAGATATTATCTCTTATTGTCATGTATTCTTATTCTTTTTATTGGTATGTTTATCTATTATGATATACTATGTGGCCTTTTTTTCTTGCTAATGGCGGAAACAGGCTTCCTTGATATTCCAACCCAAATTTAGGCCCATTTTCTCAGGGTCGTCCCGAGACGCCCTCGTTATATCACGACTGGCCCCACGAGACGAAATTAAGATGAGAAAATGTACAGTAGAGTTTATTAGCCAATGGAAACAGGACTAAGCTGGAGGGACGGGAGTCTGTGTGGATCCTTTTGTACTAACAGAGTGTACAGGGAGGCGACTTCACAGCCAGTGACTGCATGTTTGTATCCACTGGTCAGAATCTACATTCTTAGTGGGAGTCCTAGTGAAAGCATCTCAACAATCTGTTTACTGTAAACAGCTGCATCTGTGTGTGTGCGCGAGACAGAGAGAGTGTGTGTGTGTGCGAGTCAGCACTCGTGTCCTCAGTCTTACTGCATGATAAGACAAGTCAGTCGGCTTGTAGAACTTTCCACTTATACATGAGAGTCGTAGCGTCAGAGCTGCTGAGAGACGGAGGGAAATGCTCGGCGCAGATCCGACGAAATAAAGATCCTTTCAGAGACTCCGTCTGTTTCCGTTTCACTGAGTCTGTTTAACTTTCAGCTCAATCTGAGCATGAAATCTTCAGTCAAGCGCTCTTCATCCCGGCCCCGGGGACCACTCGGACGTTCCTGAGGGTTTCCTCCTTTTGCTGGTACTTGCTGAAAATAGGCTGTGTGTAAGAAAACATCCAAAACAGGGAACCCCGGGGCTGGAACTACAAAACACAGTCTTGGGTATTAAGGCTTTGAAGTGGCAATAATCTATATTGTTTATTTCTCACATTCAGAATGTCTGTCTACCCTTCAGTGTTTTTACAGTCAGAAACGGACGATCATTTATCATGATTTGATATTTAAAGCTGTTCTTATGGATGAAAATCTTGCACAACAACTGGCCTTGTGGAGGTCTTGTAGGGGAAAACGGGGGGTAACATTCCAGCTAAGAACAGTGTCCATTTACCGTAAGGCTAAACCACTTTTGTGCATGATTTAAGAACTTGCTGGATGACGATGCCTAAACCTACGCACAGTTAAGGAATTCAGACAGGTTTATTTTTCACAGCAAGAAAAAACGAACTTCTAGCCCCACTACCTGAGGAAAGAAGCCTCCAGCTTAACCTTGCATCAGAGAAGATCGGACGATTGTGCATACGGGTGGTCTTACAGTAAAGTGCAACACATGGATCTCTACACAGATCAGAACTGGCCAGGCTGTGGTCTTCTTTATGGATGTGGAAGCTGGACAGTAACAGAGTTGATGCTTTGGTTGGTGAAGACTTGGATGGCAAAGAAAACAAACTGAAGCTTGACTCACTTCTCGCTCGAAGCCCAGATGACTCTTATTTTGAGAAGGACCGGTTGGAAAAGACATTATTAAAGCTGGTTGGATACAACTGGACGAACTGTGACCAAGCAATTAAGAAGCCTAATGATCCAGAAAACAGGATATTCTGGACAAACACTACCAATACAGTCAAGTCGGTAT
The DNA here is from genome assembly GCF_015220715.1 of Pygocentrus nattereri. Classification (NCBI taxonomy): domain Eukaryota; kingdom Metazoa; phylum Chordata; class Actinopteri; order Characiformes; family Serrasalmidae; genus Pygocentrus; species Pygocentrus nattereri. Next base: position 9,235,389 of record NC_051222.1, on the reverse strand, counting down.
CGTCTTGATGACACATTGTAACAGAATAGCTGTCCAAACATGCACTGTAATGCCAAAAGTATTCGCTCGTCTGCCTTCACACGCCGATGAACTTGAGTGACATCCCAGTCTTAATCCATAGGGTTTAATATGATGTTGGCCCACCCTTTGCAGCTACAACAGCTTCAACTCTTCTGGGAAGGCTTTCCACAAGGTAGGGAATTTTGACCGTTCTTCCAGAAGCGTATTTGTGAGGTCAGACGCTGATGTTGGACGAGAAGGCCTGGCTCACAGTCTCCCCTGTAATTCATCCCAAAGGTGTTCTATTGAAGGTCTATTGAGGTCAGGAGTCTGTGCAGGCCAGTCAAGTTCTTCAACATCTAACTCACTCGTCCATGTCTTTATGGACCTGCTATGTGCACTGGTGTGCAGTCGTGTTGGAACAGGAAGGGGCCGTCCCCAAACTCTTTCCACAAAGTTCACTCCAGAGAACTGTTCTCCATTGGATTGCCAGATGGAGAAGTGTGATTGGTCACTCCAGAGAACACGTCTCCACTGCTGAGTCCAGTGGCGGCGATTTACACCACTGCATTCCACGCTTTGCATTGTGCTTGGTGAAGACTTGGATGCAGCTGCTCGGCCTTGGAAACCCATTCCATGAAGCTCTCTACGCTGTTCTTGAGCTGATCTGAAGGCCACATGAAGTTTGGAGGTCTGTAGTGATTGACTCTTCAGAAAGTCGGTGACCTCTGTGCACTCTGCCCCTCAGCATCCGCTGACCGCTCTGTCATTTTACGTGGCCGACCACTTCGTGGCTGAGTTGCTGTCGTTCCCAATCGCTTCCACTTTGTTATAATCCCACTGACAGTTGACTCTGGAATATTTAGTAGTGAGGAAATTTCACGACTGGACTTGCTGCACAGGTGGCGTCCGATCACGGTACCACGCTGGAATTCACTGAGCTCCTGAGAGCGACCCATTCTTTCACTAATGTCTGTAGAAGCAGTCTGCAGGCCTAGGGGCTCGGCTTTATACACCTGTGGCCATGGAAGTGACTGGAACACCGGAATTCAATGACTTAGACGGGTGAGTGAAATAGTGTGTATATATATACACACACACAGTAGGCAACTTTTTATATCCATTTCTTCCTCATCTTTGTAGAGTGCCAGTAACTGTGGAGGACACTGTAAAGACGGTCTTACTCTATTAAAGTTCGAACTAACATGTAGTTTCATTAATTATCATAATTACGCCATCATTCACAGCTGATACTGTAGACCGTTGGGCTGATACTGCGGCTGGGACGGTTGGGGAGGAGCACAAAATTAATTTCACAGTTCTGAAATGACAGATTTGCCTGGAACAACAAGGTGGCAGCTTGTAAGACTGTTAAAATGTATGAAAAACAACATTAAGAAATATCACCACATAAGAAAACACAGGCTAAAGATAACCATGACTTCAAATTCGGATGTGTTCATATGTTTGAGATACAAAATTTGAGCTACATTATGGAGAATATTCAGAATAATTCACACTTTAAGTTTCTAAGTGTAAATAAGTGAAAACGTCCTACTGAGAACACATTTTAATACACCAGTCAGGCATAACATCACGACCACCTCCTTGTTTCTACACTCATCGTCCAGTTTATCAGCTCCACTTACTGTATAGCTGCACTCTGTAGTTCTACAGTTACAGACTGTAGTCCATCTGTTTCTCTGATACTCTGTTACCCTGTTCTTCAGTGGTCAGGACCCCCATGGACCCTCACAGAGCAGGTACTATTTGGGTGGTGGATCATTCTCAGCACCGCAGTGTTGTTAGTGTGTGTTGTGCTGGTATGAGTGGATCAGACGCAGCAGTGCTGCTGGAGTTTTTAAACACCTCAGTGTCACTGCTGGACTGAGAATCGACCACCAGCCAAAAACATCCAGCCAACAGCGTCCTGTGACCACTGATGAAGGACTAGAGGTAGGAGTGTCTAACAGAGTGGACAGTTAGTGGACAGTGTTTAAAAACTTGAACAGCACTGCTGTGTCTGATCCACTCGTACCAGTACAACACACGCTAATACACCACCACCACGTCAGTGTTACTGCAGTGCTGAGAATGATCCACCACCCAGATAGTACCTGCTCTGTGAGGGTCCATGGGGGTCCTGACCACTGAAGAGCAGGGTAACAGAGTATCAGAGAAACAGATGGACTACAGTCTGTAACTGTAGAACTACAAAGACCAGCTATACAGTAAGTGGAGCTGATAAACTGGACAACGAGCGCAGAAACATGGTTTATATATAACATATTAAATATGGCCTGTGCACATTTTGTATTTTATGTTTTTTTAGGACGTTTAACTCCACAACGGCAGACACGGCCCAACAGCACGGTGACTCCTGGGTGCTGCTGCTTAGCGATATCATCACTTAATCCATTTTCCGCCCATAACTCGACTAGAGAGTTACATGTGATGGACCTTCCTGATGAAAAAAGATCATAGAGCCCATTAAAAGTGTCTGTTGGTTCCTGGTGGTTTTCAGTAGTCGCTGGTTTTCTGTTTTCCTGATGGGTTGACATCACAGCATAAAGGATTTCTGATCGTTTAATCAGGTGTTTTGGGGACTGATTCCACACACATTTGATCATTCCCTAATGGCCTCTAATGGCAACCATCAAGCCAATTCCCGTTGGGAAGCAAAGCCATCAGGTTTTACTCCTAACGGCCCTGCAAACACAGTTCCGTTGTGACCACGTACTGTTTTGTTGCCCACAGCGTCGTGGGCAGTGTAATTCCTAAGAAAGTTCTGAACGTTATCTGAGAACTTTGTAGGAGGTTGTGACGACGTTGACGAGACAACAAAAGCCATCTGTAGTACGTTGGCTGTACGTTGTGACGACCTCCTAGAATCCTTAATAAGTTACATTTTAATCAGTATTTTGATTTGATATTTTCAGTCTTTGATAACCGGTGCTAATGGAGAGTTTCAGCAGTACCTGTTTTGTTTTTTCTGTGAATAAACCCGACATTCATGTCTGATCGTCGTGGTGCGTTTTATTTTGAAAGTTTCCATATTTAATCACCTTATTATCGACATGGCAACAGTGGCACACATTCAGTGTAGCTCTTGTTGTCCAGCAATACGTGTTTCACTGTTTTTCCTCATAAAACCGACGTCGTGGCAGAGCAGCGCTGTCATCAACGGGCTGAGAGCGCATGGCTGCAGCCAGACCCTTCTCACAGAGAGGATGTGCCACGTCAACACGTCACTTGACCAGGGGGCCGTTTTTTCAACTCTACATTACTGGAATAATATAACTCTTCAGTCTGCACTGGTCATTCCAGGTTTATCTAGCATGTTCTGCTTGAAAACACATTTCAAAGGGAGGTTTCCATCCCCGGACAAACAGCAGGTTGACTGTGGAACCTCGACCACCAGGTGTCAGCAGAACACCAGAGAACACCAGTACTGAGAACACGTGGCTCATGCAGTCTGTGCACTTACTTAGACCATCTGTGTGGTGTTTGCCTCTCAATGCACTACAAACCCGCTTCAATAGGAAATCCCTACATTCCGTCTGAACGGTGAAGCTTGTCTGACGAGTCCATTTGAGCTGAACTCTTTAGACTTTGGAATAATTTGGAATTTTTTTTTGGAGATGTGTGTAGAGGTGGTGCTGTAAGTCTCAAACGTTCGGATTCAATTCTGTGAAATTCTTGTGAAACGCATTCGAGAAGCTTTCACTGTCTGAGTGTTGCCATGATGCCGATTCCGTTTCGTTTAGAAAACATGTTTGTGACGTCAGAGAGTCATAAGGATAAGGAATTTAAAACATCAATAAACTGCGCGCCAACCAAACGTTAATCCAGCTCATATCTCATGCTTGAAACACTGTTATCCATTAAAGGTCATGTTAGAGTCCCACATTCATCCCTATGAAACATATGGAACGTTCTACGAGTCACGTTTGACAGGGATTAGCGTTGTCCGAATCTCCTGAAGATCATACAGAAGAAAATAAGTCCTCTTTCTGCTTTACTCTCAGACATTGTGATATTGAATTAGCGAGTTACTTCAAAGCTCAACCCTGACACCCAAATTATACATCAAAAGTATGTCATTCATTAAAAAAACAGAAATGGAAAATCATTAGAATGTCCTTAATGTTCCAAAGCCATTAGTGTGCGTGCTACTTACCCAAACTAACACATTTAAGCCTTGTTTAAAAAGACAAATGCATGTTTACGTTGGCTCAGTACTGAAAAATGATAAAAACATTAAGTTTTGCTGTTAAGAGTTACAGCAGATTAAATGGCATCCCAATCATGGAAACCAGAATTCCTGTCCAGAACCCATACAGAATTCCTTGTTTCTTTCATTCAATTCAGTTTCAACAAATTGCCCAATTATTATGTTTTATTCCAAACTCCCAGCTTTTATAGGAATCTCACAGTACAGAACTAAAGAGAACGAATGAATGAAGGTTAAGAGAACCTCATAACGGGGAAATTTCACCTCCGCATTTAACCCATCTGTGAAGTAAAACACCACATACACACTAGTGAGCACACTTGCTCGGAGCGGTGGGCAGCCCTATCCATGGCGCCCAGGGAGCAGTTGGGGGTTAGGTGTCTTGCTCAAGGGCACCTCAGTCATGTACCGTCAGCTCAGGGGATCGAACTGAAGACCTTCCGGGCGCAAGGCTGACCCCCGCCTCCAGCCCATGACTGCCCCCAGTGAATGAATGAATGAAAAATCATGCCCAAGACACTTTTTTCAACAACTTGGAATTATTAGCAACACTCTTCAGAAAGGAAGTAAGTGTGACACGGGCAGTAAAAATTCTGCATAGGAGGTTTGAGTTTTCAAACATATTTGGACCCAAATTACTTGGTAATCCATCGTGTCATCTTCTGTTTATGTTATGTTTTCCTGCTTTTTTCTGACAGTGAAAAATGAATAAATTGTACTTCATGTCTGTTTTGACTGCCACGGTACTTTTACTGCCTTCCCCACAAAATGCTGTCCATTAATAACAGAAATCCTGCCATAACGCACTGCATTCCTGCTCCGTGAAACTTGTTAAAGTGGTTGAAATGGCAGATTTCGGATGAACTCATTTGCGGAGCATATTGGAAACGTGATCAGTAATCTGCGCACTCTCGAGCAGGACGTCTCTACAGCACATTTACAGGTCATTTCCTAACGGTGTTTAGTTTTTCTGACCATGCATTACATGTTTTGTTATTCCAAACATGTTTTGGGTTTCAGTTCGTATCTTTGCACCATAGAGTTTGATTAAAAAGACAGAGAGAAGCAGGAAACTGCTAAAAGATATATATATACACTCACTGGCCACTTTATTAGGTACATTTGTTCAGTTGCTTGTTAACAGAAATAGCTAATCAGCCAATCACAGGGCTGCAACTCATTTAGGCGTGTAGAGGTGGTCAAGACAACGTGCTGAAGTGCAGACTGAGCATCAGAACGGGGAAGAAAGGGGATTTAAGTGACTTTGAACGTGGCGTGGTTGTTGGTGCCAGACGGGCTGGTCTGAGTATTTCAGAAACTGCTGATCTGCTGGGATTTTCACTCAACCATCTCTAGGGTTCACAGAGAATGGTCTGAAAAAGAGGAAATATCCAGTGAGCGGTCAGTTGTGTGGACGAAAATGCCTTGTTGATGTGAGAGGTCAGAGGAGAATGGGCAGACTGGTTCCAAATGATAGAAAGGCAACAGGAACTCAAATAACCAACCAAAATCTCTGAGGAACGTTTCCAACACCTTGTTGAAAGTCTGCCATGAAGAATTAAGACAGTTCTGAAGGCAAAAGTGGGTCCAACCCTTTACCTAATAAAGTGGCCAGGGAGTGTATAAAGGTATATCTTATATATAAGGTGTGTTTGCTCACCAGTATAACTTTGTTGTAATACTGTTGGCTTCAAATAGATATATTTAGCTTCAAAAATATATAATACTCATATTAACCCGTCAGTAAGGTATATATAATAGGGTTATATATTATTGTAATTGCATTATTGTCATTCTGTAAATAGGACCTCAACAGTTAATTTAACACTTCAGAAACTGCTACCAGTTAATTACTGCAATGTTACATGTAAACCTTTCATGTTCTTTACATTTACCATAATTTATCTGGCAGTAAACTACTGTAAAATGTACAGTAAAGGTTTTGCAGTATGGGGTAAATGAAGAATTGGGGTTCAGAAGAATCCGTGTCCCAGTCACCCGTATTTCTCCCGGTGTTAGTAGCTTAATTCCACTTTTAACTGCTGTTTATGCAGCATGTTTAGAAGTGAATGGCAGGTAGCTTAAAGGTCAGAGCTGCCTGTTGGGTTTCTGTTTTTATTCTAGCTTGACACCAGGAACCTGACCTTTTCCAGTGCCTGCCTTAAATCATCTCTTCAGATTTTAGGTTTTTTCTCAACTTTAATCCTTGCAGTCATTCACAATGTATGGTTTTGGGGTGCATGACCGGTTGTTGACATGAGGGACAATCTTGCTGTCCATGTAATTCAAAGGCTACGTTCACATCACCAGGTGGCTCAAATCTGATTTTTTGGCGCCACTGTGACTCAGATCTGATTTTTTCAGGGCTGTGTGAACACAAATCTGATCTTTTCAAATCTGAGCTACTTTCATATGTGGTCCTAGATCAGATACGTATCTGAATTGTGGCCATGTGACCTTAATGTGATGCTCAGATCTGAGTTCATGTGCTTATGAGCTTCCGCTGCGCATGACCATCATTCGGCGTTACCATGGCAGCAGCGCCGAACAGAAGATAAAGCCTGTAAACGGTGGAAAAGCAGCTCATCTCACCTTTTTCTCCTCCGTCTGGCTCTAATAATGAAGCTGAGAGCTGATCAGAGTTAATGATCTTCTCAGCGAAGCTCGTTCTGCTCGTTAGTTTGTGCTGATGATGCAGCGATTCAGTCACGTGACGTTACTGAGCAGGAGGCGCTCATGAGGTCATTTCCGGACGCTGGTTCGTCACATTAACGATAGATTTGAGTCACTTAGCTAAACGAGTGCGAACCATCGCGTCAGAGAGATCGGATCTGAGGAAAAATTCAGATTTAAGCAACGGAGGCTTGTAATGTGAACGTAGCTTAACTGACCCATCCATCATATTTCAGTCTGTTGAAAATGAAGATCCTCTCCGCAGTTCTTTTCAGAAAACTACAGAACTGTTTCATGCTCTTCAATAAACTTTATTGTCTTTAAAAAAAACAGTCAATTTGACGTTCGCTATCAACATTTTTCAGTGGCCTGAATAAAACGATCTCCAAGTCCACTCTTGCCCTGAAATCTTATCATGAAACAGTCTAAAGGCACCTCTCTGGGTCAAACTGCTGCGTGATCGTTTTTGATGCGTTCCGACAAAGTGAACCCTGTACAGGCAAGCCTTCTTTAGGACTTCAGTAGACAGATCTTTCACAATTTCGATATTAAAACACAGGAACTTACATTAAAAATGTTCTTAACATAAACCGTTTAACTCTTCAGAAACCATTAATAACATGATTTGTGTTTAAAAGCCCTTAGGTTTCCATGTCTCTCTCCTTCTGCTGCAGGACACGACAGCTAGTGAGATACTGAGGTGCAAAATACATGTCGACACTCAAAGTAAAGGTACACTCTGTGATTTGAGAACAAAGAAACAACGCTGCCAACAGCTGATGGTAGAAACGTACTTCTCAGAGCTGGAGATGCAAATTGAATTACCCAAAGAAAGACGTTCGGTATGCTTTGATTGCTTTGTAAACAATGGGATATAAAACCAACAGTGGCTCACGATGGGGTAAAATATTTCTCTGAGTCTTCCACGATGATTTATCTTCAAGAAGAAATGCTTATGTACAACAAAGTGGATGTAAACAAAACCACTAGGAATCACAGAGTGCGGTTTTATCACTGTTTTTCCGTGTAAATGTTTCATCACTCAACACACTTTCTGAGCAGTTAAAGGGGAATTTTCTTAAAATCATTAAGATGTAAGCAAAGTGGTTCAAGGTGGTCTGATGGGAAACTGAACAACACAGGATTGTTCACGGTGATGGTGATAGGAACCAGACATCTGAAGAGTTTAATGCTTCGATAAAGCTATCCTGATGCCTGAGACATTGATTTGTGATAGTTTTCATGATGGCTATTTCTACAGGGTGATTCAAAAAGATTCATCCGATATCAAAATGATTTATTTCCCTTGTAAATCATTACAGGTCAATGCAGTAACTGTAAACAGTTCAAATGAGCATAAGATTTATTATGAAATTGTACAAGAAGCTCCTCCAGCTGTACGGACAACATCAGCACCAGTTAAATTCATCCTATACTGGACTGAGCGTGCCGGGTGTCACTGCACTCACGGCTCTTTCAGTACGATTTCAGAGATCATCCAGTGCTGTGGAGCCAACGACGAACTCGGAGCTGTTGGAGGTTCACTGCCTACGATTACATTGCATGTGATGACGGATTCACTCTTATTGAACCGCCTCACGGTTATAAAAATATGGCGCTTTGAAATTGGATTAATCTTTTTGAATCACCCTGTGTGTGTGTATAGATTTACATACATATATACACATATATATACATACATATATATATATATATATATAAAATGTGCATGTCCACTAAATTTACCCAAGTGTATAATCCAAGTAATCCTGCTTACAAATTTAGACTCATCAGAAAAAACGTCAGATGTCCAGTTTTGATGATCTACTGCAAAATATCTTCTTTTTTCAGTACCAGCTTCTTGATAGCCACGTGATCCGAAGCTTGATTTTGTCCTCTCTCCTAAATACAAAAGCTTTATGTGCTGCTTATCTGCTTAGCCCAGTTTTGGTCCCAACCAGGTCTTCCAGGTAGTTGCTAGGAGTCCCATTTTCTCTCCGCCTTTTTTATTGTTCAAATTCACTTATTTTCTTTAGACTTTCTGCTTATTGTATACAATTATTAACTTGGATTATCGTATACCTACAATCTTCAGAAATATCTTCTTCAGCCATTTCAGGTGCACATGAGAAGGAAATTTGAAGGCAGCTACGGTGAAGTGAGTTACAGATGTTTGTGTGAATGTTAGTGCCTCTTTAAGGGGAACATAATGTCAGTGATATGTTTGGAAAGGCTTTTGCTGAAGGAAACAACCGTAACTGGTTGGTTTCAAGATTGGTAGGTTGGAAAAGTTAAAGTGGCAGGAGATGCACAAATGTCAATATCTGATATTATACTTAGTGTTGGAGTATAATTTCCAGTAAAATAGAAGTTTCCTGTTTTTTATCCTGTTTTGACTGGAAATGGAATAAATGAAAGGTGGTTTCTGGTGTTTTTGCACTGGCAAAATGTAACCAAAAGAAAACATATTTTTAACGTTTTACCATCATCAAAATTACATATAAATACTGTGTAGGGTCACTGGTCACTCTGAGTAGTGAATAAATTGGCTTTATCTGTGTTGTAGCCCTGTGTTTCCACGGCAGGTAAAAGTGGCCCAAATCTGATGTTTTTCTTCATATGTAACACGTGTGTCTGTGTCAGTGTGAACAGCAAAAAATGCACTGAATCTGACATTTTCAATTTCGATTGAGACGCTTTCATATGAGGTACTGAAATCCGATATGCGGCAATGCGACTCAGATTAGAATTCATGCCGTTTTTATGTAATCAAACCTGACATTCATTATTATTTCACACTGCTGAGACCTCAAACGTTTGGAGTGATGTTTCTGTACAACAATTAGAAGAGACTCATCCAAACTGCTCCGTGTTTGAAGAGATTTTGAAAGAAATGGGCGAACGCAGCCGCAGGAGAACAAGGCTGCCTCGTCAAAGAACAGTTAAAAGTCTGAAAGCAAAGTTTAAAGAATCGGACGCTTGAACACGTTCTGGGTGATGAGCCCAGCTGCCAGTCAGTGAAGCTTCATGATGGATCCTGTGATGCTGGCAAAGGTAAAACTGAAGCTCCGGGAGCGACTGGCGTTCGTTGGCAGTCGTGATTGTTTACCTCTGGACGAGCCTCGTCAAGTGTTGTTCTTTTGCGCTTTAGGAGCTGATCTGTTCAGACTGATGTGGCATGTAGATCACATTTGAAAGATAAAATGAACATCCAAACAAAAGAGTTGGATTCGGTGAGAAAATCAGATTTGGGCCACTTTATCCTGCTGTGTGAACAGAGCCAAAGTGACCACTGGTTCCCATCAGCACCCCTGTAAAGAAATCTTAATGAGAATGACGGTTTACTAAACTATGCAGAAATACTGGACGATTAACGCAATTTCCCTTTAACTGTTGCTGCATAAGTGACAATCAAGACCGTAAGGAGAACGGTGCTCTCTCATCATGACCACAATGAAATAACAGTGTAAGAACATAACAGGAACTGGTACGGCTTTGGAGCGAGATACCAGACCCCCACTTCATTTCTTGACTGGCAGAGGTGCTCATCAAAGCGGTAACTGAAGAAGCATTTAAGCCTGCATTCACATGCTTTATCATTGCAGTGAGAAATCTTTGAGTCTCAGGTGCCATGAAAAAATCTGAAAAATCTTGTGGCAGAAGTGCTCGTTTGTTTACTCTAAATATATTTCGTAGAAACTGCCAGAGAAAACGGACAAAAGTCTTGAGCACGCTTCTTCTCAATCCATGTGCAAAACACTGACCTAAAAAAATACAATAGGCCGATCCCTGCGTTCAATAAATATATTACTTCGTACAGTCTGCGATCGCCATCGTAGTTCACTCACCCATACAGTCCTTATAATTCTGCCATGCAGCGCGTTTAAGATTTGAGCTTTCAACAACAACATGTCAGCATCGCCCCCTTCTGTGAATACACCATAAAAAAAAACAAAAAAACACTGAACCTACTGCCACATTGAAACACATAGTTCAGGTTTTAACACCTTAAACTAAGCTAACATTCTCCTTAGATCCAGGATATAACAACCATATTATAATATAGGGTTCTAATGGTAACTAAAATATATCAATTATTTAAGGGTTGCTATTTAGTATCACAATAGTTTGATGATAACAGGTACATCACTCCTGCTATTTTAGACCTGCACTGTGAGGTGCAGGATTATGGCGTGAGTTTATAAGGTTCAAGAGGTTCAAACATACATAAAACTTCAGTTGTTTAGATCATTAACACTCCCGTTATTCCTAATCAATATGATTAGGAAGGATTTCAGTTCTGTTCATTGCATAACTCGTGACCTCACTGTGTTTGTCCCCCTCTCAATTCCTACCTGATGGGTGCATCGTCAAAAGCCTTACGTTTTTGGTTGCCTAGGCAACAGAATCTGGGTTTGCTGAATCCCTAGAGCTGAGCATTCTGACCAGCCCCCTCTTCCTGAAGGAGCTACGTGCCACACTGCTCCCAACAGGGCCCACGCTCTCGGACTGGGCCTCGAGAGGGAAGGAGTGTGAGGACTGGTCGCTGTCCGACAGCAGCTCCGACAGACTGCTCAGGGAGCTCACGTCTGATTGGTCAAAAGAAAACTGGGGGAGAGGCAGGCGGCCTGACGAACAAGGTTCCGAATGAGGTTCTAGTGGCGGGAGGGGCTTTGTGACTGGTGGACTATCGGGAAGATCCAAAGACTCCTGCGTGAACGACTCAAACGACGGCGCCCGCCTCCTCAGGACTGTGCTGCTCTCCTGATTGGAGGTTGGAGGAGAGGGAATCTCCGAGTCAGTGGGCGGGTCTATAGAAATGCAAGGCGGACTCATTTTCTCCTTTCTGGGTGCCGGAGATGCCGATCTGCCACGCGTTTGACAGGACGGCCTGCTTTGCTCAGCCGCTGGCTGCAGCTGGAACTCCTCGCCGTGCGTCGAGTGCCTACGAGGGTAGCTGGGCTGGGTGAGGAGACCGTGCGCGTCCACGCTGTAGTACTTCCTCAGGTTGCCACCCCTAGAGCCCTGCTGGTGAGCTCCCCTGTCACTCTGCTGTGAGTTCTGTGATTGGCTTGGGGTTGTGACATAAGGGGATAAGGTGTGGCTACGTTTGATCCGCTGGGGGGAGTCTTTTTTGTGCACGGAGGATATGATTTGCCGCACCTCCTCATCAGCCTCGTCAGTGTTGGGTAGCGCATGCATGTCTATAGTTAGCGTTCGTGTTGGTTGGCTGTGTGCGGGCTTGCGGCTGGGGATGCTGCGCTGGCTGTACACCTGTCTGCTCGTTTGTACGCTGGCTGTCCGGCTGCGAGGGAGGATAGGGGGCGTGGCCTGAGGAGTGCAGGGGGCGGAGCCTCCTGTCAGGGGAATGCTGGGCACTTTGAGATGCAGAAGGTCGTCGGAGCAGTGCAAAAGTAAGTTGTCTCTGGAGCTGCGGTGGGCCGAATCAACAGAATCGCTCTTTATTGCCTCCTGCAGTGCAGAACACGGTTGCCATCATTATCACATAATCATCAAAACACATTGGCCATAAAGCCACGCAACTTCAGAGTACCTGTCTGTGAAGCATCCTGAGGGAGTTGTGTCTACCGGGGCAACGCTGGGGTAGCGACTCTAAGTGAGAGATGGAGGTTGTTTGTGGTTTTGCCCTTGGAGCCTGTAGTAGGGATCCCTGTTCACACGGCTGAGAGCTTACAGAGAGAGACGAGCCTACAAAAACAAATAATAATGACTCAAACTTAAAAGTGTCTTTCTTAACATGACCGTTTCTACTGAGGTATCACACAGACAACTCAGTATTGGTTTTGGAGGGCTGGTGTCCAGCGTATTGGACCTTATTCATCAAAGTTGTATAAAAAGACGATTTTACAACATAGAAACAAACAGAAATTTGAGCGCAAATGATGAATCAGCGTCAGTGCGTGAAATCAAGCGCCGCCTACCTGCACTCCATTTACATATTACGTATAACACACATGCCCAAATTCAGTCAGATGGAGGGAGTCACAAAACAACAGCATTCAGTGGCTCAAGAGCCAATGGGTGTGCTTGCATGTGGAGTTTGAGGTTACACAGTGGGTCCACTGCTAAAATGTTTAATGTTATTTTCCATTTTTACTTGTATTATTGGTATTATAGTTTTGATTAGTTAACTGCAAATCAAGGATTTGTTCAAGTTGATAAACTAAGACTCAAATCCGTCAATTTACGATCTGATTTGATGGTACGCAACTTTGATGTATAAGGTCCAATGTGATTTCCCTGTTCGAGTACACAGGAGTCATTCTATGAAAGGAGTGTCCTTTGAATTCACAATATTCTTCGTCATGCATAAGAGCCAAAAAAAGTGCTAGTTAGAGTTTTTCTAGTTCAACCCCGTAAAATCCCAGGCTTATTACATACTAAGGCTTCTCATTCAGTAACTACAGGGACTCCAATGCGAAATGGATGAGCTATTAGGTTATAGTAGTGTGTACTGGGCCCACCGGTGTGACCTGGCCATTCAAGGGGTTAAATATGTTTATTCATAGCTCATTAGCAGAGTGTGAACAACTTGTGAAAACAAGTGGTTTTCTAGTTTTTTTAATAAGACAGGCTGTACAGGCAGCCAATGACGCTCTTCCTCAAATATCACTAAATAAAAGCCTACATTAACATCCTAATGTGTATCTGTTGCCACATTATCATAAATTTGTTCACACACAAAAATATTACCTACTCAAAAATCAGAAAATGTTGTTGAAATATTGGAGGACAATAAATGTGACTTGTTGACATGAAAACGTCTGGTGGAACGTGTTACTCTGCACACCCCCAGTAATTAACAGATGACTTGAATAATGAATGTCTGAGCAGGGAAATCACCAGTCCTGGAATTGAAACCCTTGGTGGACACCATGGGACCAATGCTAGCCCTCATTCAATCACTACATGATTAATTATCATGTCACCTGCTAGAGTATTCCGGTCAATGGACTGCTGTTTGGAGATGGGTTGATCAGCAGCCCTGTGTCCAGGCTTAATGGGGTAGAACATGTAGCTGTCATTTGGCAAAGACAGCATCCTTGATATGGAAGGCTTCCCAACAGAGAGCAGGTTGCCATTGTAAGGGTCATCTCGCTGGAAACGCAATGATTATGCATCAGACATTAAAGGTTTCCTCAACCTACATTAATCAATAGAAGGAGACGGGTCTTTGCTCTTGGGTTTGGTAAAGACGGTCAGTAGGACCTTTAGGTCGTGGTTGTCTGTTCCCTGATTGAATATGAAGCTTCTGGTTCTATGCATCCACAAATCCATAAAACAAACATGGGTTGATTATAGGCCAACACTAATTGCAACTGCATGTTTAAGCATGTTGAAGGCCATTACTGGAGTAAACTTGCCTGACTGCATCCTACAGTGGTGCTGCAGAGCGAGATTTCCAAACTGACTTCTGGTGATGTACCTTGAAGGCAGGAGGTCTTAGCTAAATTTGATGCTAGGAGACCAAATATCCTATTCGCTGTGTAACTGTAGCAAAGCCTTCAAATGATCTTTCCAATGGATAGAATGGATCACTCAAAAAAAGAGAAACGCCTTGTCAGATGAGGAGTTAACAAGCTAAAAGCTAAAGTAAGCTAGCAGCCCCTAAATATATAAATATCTTTCATGGGTTTGGATTCTTTACTCTGGCTGAAAAGGTATAAACTTGCTTCTTCTTGCCAATGAATAAACATACAATTGTTGGGTTTGTTGCAACTGAGCTAAGAGTTGCACTAATGCTGGCTTGGTTGTATTGATCAGCCTATGGATGAGTGTCTAGGCCAGGGGTCGGCAACATGCGGCTCTTTTGCTGTGAAATGAAGCTCTGCTGATCGTTCAAACAGTGTTTTAACAATAGATGGTCTGAAACGCTGGAGTTAATGCAGAACTGCTAATTTACCCTTTAACTCTGAAAGTTGGCGCGCAGACTGCTGGTCACCATAGCAATGCAGACAGCAATCTCGTTCTCCTTGTAGCTAACGAAACGGCAAAGGTGAGGATTTAAGACGAACATTGATCATTTGGAGACTAATGGACTTTTAATGCCATTTATAATCACTCCGGCTGGTTTCCTGATACGTTATATCTGCAGTGAGAAACTGTCAAATCATAAAAAGTCACGAGGCTGAAGTCGCTTCTCGTTCTCCAGCTTCTTGTTTGAATTCCCCCGTTCCACCTTAAATGGTGCACTAGTCACATTCTGGCACCTCAAGCGCCATTTAAGGTAGAACAAGAAAATTCAAATAAGAAACCGGCGAATGAGAAACGACTTCAGCTGCGTAAAAGGTCGAACGTTGAGAGACATTTTACAAGAAATGACTCCACTTTTGTAGAAAAGTTTCCTGCCAGAGATGCGAAAAAAATGACTACAGCTGAGCTAAAGCTTAAAGCAGAGCCGAGTAAGTCTGTGTTTTTCATTTGTTTTGTTTATATTTTTAGCCTATACTAGCGCATCAGCACATACTGAGACATATTTACAGCTAAGACGGTAAAAAGACTAAATGTTGCGGCTCTTAAGGTGGTTTGTTTTTTATTGTACGGACAAAATGGTTCTTCTTAACATTTGGAGTGTCGACCCCTGGTCCAGGCTAGCACTGATGATCGGTTGACACGACAGAGCTTCCCAATAGCAGTATATCGGAGTAATGTAATGTAGTGAAAGAACCCTGATGGAAAAAGTAAGTCAAATGAATCCCTTCGACCGAATGGAAATGTATGGCATCATTAAATGACTACCTGTTCAGGTGCAGGACTCTGTGAACCTACAGCCACAGCTTTACTCTCTGGCCCAGAAACGGCGCCCACAGAGGCCATGCTCTGCTGCCTAACTGCCTGCAGCTCCTCCTGCAGCTCCGCCTCCATCTCCGCCTCTTCGGAAGCCTCTTTGTTGCTCTCTTCTAGATGCTTCATGAGCACAGCCACCACCACGTTCACCAGCACGAACTGAGCCACCAGGACGAACGTCACAAAGTAAAGTGGGGACACCAGCGGCAGGTAACTCAAGCAGCGGTCTCCACTCTTACACTCCCGCAGAGTGTCCTAGAACACACATGACCACGCTGCATAATGAGTTCGTTAATCGCACAGCTGCGGCGTGTCCTTAATTATACTGCCGATCTCACTGGTGTCAGAGGAAAGCTCTGCTTTTCAGGAAACTGCCTCGCTCATTAACAGCTAACTGGAATACTAAACAGATACATAAATGCCACAGGCTTTCCTCGCCGCGAGGGGGATCAGAGCACCCTAAAGCAGTTAGCCAGGTGATTAGACGAGCATGTAATCTGATATCGTTACTCACTTGTACATCACCGTTAGAATATTTCTATTTTAGATTTTACTAAAATAGGTAAACGGTGTTTTACTGACTGTCACAGCTCTTAAACTCATAAATACTGTAGCACTGGGGGTGGAGCTTCCCAGAACGTTTTCCTCTTTTTCTCATTTTTCACCAGTTCTCTTCAAACTAAATTGCTTTGTGTGTTTATAGCATGATATTGCAATGCTAAAGGCTAAGACTGGATACCATTTATATGTTTTTCATTCATTTTCAAGGTATTTTCCCCTATATCCACTAGTTCAGTCTGTACTGCTATTATATACAGTCATATGAAAAACTCTGATCTTTTTTCATTTTTTTTGTTGAAACCAAGCCTAACGGTGCCATTTTCTGCTAATTTTAGTTCACAATTTCTATTTTTTTTTGTTGTTTTTTTATGTTAAATGTGCCATAACGTTTTATTCCCCCAATTTGTTAAATTCTGCAAATAAACCATAATTGTACATTAAAATGTGCAGAAGTGTTCACTTATTTTCACTTAGAAAATCAACAAAACATGTCATGTGACCAGGGGCGCCCGAACTTTTGCATATGACTGTAGTTAAATACGGGGCAACACTTGTTCTTGTTGGTGGTTGGTTAGTGTGGTTAACACCTTTGCCTTCTACACTGTAGACTGGGGTTCAGTCCCCCACCAGGGCAGCACCCTACACTATACCAATAAGGGTCCTTGGGCAAGACTCCTAACACCACCTTGGCCTCCCTGTGTAAAATGATCAAATTGTAAGTCGCTCTGGATAAGAGCGTCAGCAAAATGCCGTGAATGTAAATGTTCTTGTGGGATTGCAAGTTTGAATGTCGGCAACTGTGGAACTGGAAAAGTTTTTTTTGCAATATTTTCACCGATACCAATAAAACCAAGAGTTGTCAATATCGGCTGATATAACCAGCCAACCAATACACTGGTCTGGCCCTGGATTCAGTCTCTAAATTGAGAACACATTTGTTTTTGTAATGAAAAGTCTCAGAAGGAAAAAACACCTTTACCTACTTTGTCACTGCACTGAAAAAGTTCACACTTGACTGTGTTGATCTAATTAATTACATATCTTACTATTTAACTGTTGGAATAAAATCTTCTATCTCCAAAAATGTAATTTTACAAGAGAAGGATAACATTGTTAACTTTTAATGGAAGATAATGGAGAAATTTCCGTCAATGCATCCTGAATTTTGGACTCAATATAAAAAAGCGACTAATATGGAGATGCGAGTTTTTGTTCCCACAGTGACGACACGTAATTACATAAATACATTTGAAGAGTGTAGCAAAACGAAAGTTAAAATCCTTCTTTAAAGACTTCTGCAGTACTACCTTCATGATTCCGTTCCAGTTGTCTCCGGTAGAGACCCGGAACAAGGTGAGGAACGCCATGCCGAAGTTCTCAAACGTAGCGTGTCTGCTCAAACCTTCACATGGATTCTCCTCTGAGCATTCTGGGGAAAATAAGAATGACAGTAATTACTTCATTAAGTGCGTTCTGCAGGACCTCAGGGAGAGACATGAGGTAAGGCTGAGCAACTGACCGAGTTTTCCAAAGAGCTCCACTCCCAGAGCGGCGTAAATGAAGAAGAGCAGCATGAAGAGGAGACCCAGATTCCCAACCTGAAAAAAAAAAATACATAAGTAATTCTGGGAATATGGGCCTACTATGGCTACAAAGAAACAGTAATGGCATTCCGACTTCACACAGGCACCGACCTGGGGTAAAGCCTGGACTACCGTGTCCAACAATGCCCTCATTCCTGTGGCCATCTTCAGCAGCTTCAACACTAAAAAAACAGGGAAAATTGTTTGCGCAACTCTTTTATTCACTTTTCTTCTCGTCCCCATTCCCAGCTGTTGAATTATTTAGCTACGTCTTGTTTCAGCGGTGTGTGCGATTGTGTTTTTGCGCCACCCTGTACCTCTGGCAATGCGAAGTACTCTCATGATGCGAATGATGGTTGGGTTAATGGGTAATGAGGCATTCAGGTCAATCTCCTCAAGGGTAATGCCCATAACAGACAGCAGAACAATGGCCAAGTCTAGCTGATTCCACCTGAGAGACAAACAGAAATAGAAAGGGAGAGAAAGACAACAGGCTTACAAACTACAGCACAAACATGTTCTGTGGTGATATCTGACCTTATATTCATATCTGCATTATGGCATTGTTGTTTTTTCCTTCATATATGATTTTCCGAGCCTGGAACGGTTCTACCAATGAAGCACTTTCATGCTGAATGAGAAGACAGTTCCACAATTTATCTCCTCCACGGGAAGCACCTCACCTCTCTTTGAAAAACCTCCTGAAGCCGAAGGCGACCAGTTTCAGGATGGCCTCAATCACAAACACCAACGTGAAGCCATAGTTGAAATATTTCAGGGCTTCTTCTAGACGCTACAAACAGAAGAAGACACGTTACAGTCTGATACACTGATCAGGCATAACATCTCGACCACCTCCTTGTTTCTACGCTAATTGTCCAGTTTATCAGCTCCACTTACTGTATAGCTGCACTCTGTAGTTCTACAATTACAGACTGTAGTCCATCTGTTTCTCTGATACTCTGTTACCCTGTTCTTCAGTGGTCAGGACCCCCATGGACCCCCACAGAGCAGGTATTATTTGGGTGGTGGATCATTCTCAGCACTGCAGTAACACTGATGTGGTGGTGGTGTGTTAGTGTGAGTTGTGCTGGTCTGAGTGGATGGACCAACAAGGTAGGAGTGTCTAATAGAGTGGACAGGGAGTGGACACAGTGTTTAAAAACTCCAGCAGCACTGCTGTGTCTGATCCACTCGTACTAGCACACACCACCACCACGTCAGTGTTACTGCAGTGCTGAGAATGATCCACCACCCAAATAGTACTTGCTCTGTGAGGGTCCATGGGGGTCCTGACCACTGAAGAACAGGGTAACAGAGTATCAGAGAAACAGATGGACTACAGTCTGTAACTGTAGAACTACAGAGTGCAGCTATACAGTAAGTGGAGCTGATAAAATGGACAATGAGCGTAGAAACAAGGCGGTGATCATAATGTTACGTCTGACTGGTGTATGTTTTCTGTCATATTCATATATTGGCTGTTTTTTTTTTTTTTATCAAGATCTTTGCATCTTGAAGTTTATTTCTCTTAATGCTGAGTCTCACAAAGGCCTGTCTTGTGCTATTAGAAAGGTTGAGTAGTAACAGAATACATGTAATTAGTGACAGAGAAAAGGCACCGATCAGATTACCAATTATCAAAAACAGATGATTACCAGGATTACAGTATGACTCAGACACCAACTGTGATTTCTCAAAAGGCAAAAAAGTGACATTATGTTCTTCATTCTCTGCTATTTTCTGCCCATTTTTGCAGATGATGTGAACTGTCTCCGCTACTGCTTATTGTCCCCCAAAAACAAGAATTTGTGATATCACTCACAACCACCACAGGGCAGCGGTGAAGGTATCACAATCCACCATTTGAGGATGACTTAGAGAACAGAAATATAGAAGTTAAACCACATCATGCAAACCACTAAACAGCTTTAAGAACTGGATAGTCAGATTAGCATTCGCAAAGATATACAGAGATGAACCACAAACAGGCTTTAAGGACAGATGAGACCAAGATTAACTTGGACCAAAGTGATGGAATGACCAAAGTGCAGAGAAAGAAAGGATCTGCTCTTGAACCAAAACATATGAGCTCATCTTCCTAGCATGGTGGAGGTAGTGTCACGGCTTGAGTTTGCATCTGGATGGGGCTCACTAATCTTTATTGATGATGTAAGTCATGAAGGTGGCAGCAGAATGAATTGAAGAGCTCTCAAAACATTCTGGCTGCCAATTTATAGAGAAATGCGTCCAAAACACCCAAACACAACAAAGGGCTTCATCAAGGGGGGAAAAGTGGAGGGTCTTAGACTGGCCAAGTCAATCACCAAACCTTAACTCCACTGAGCATGCATTTCACCTTCTGAATGGAAAATGCCCCCAAAACAAAACAACAACTGAAAGAATTAGTGAGCTTGGAAAAACATCACAAAAGAAGAATGCAACACTTTGGTGAAGTCAGTGGGTCGCTGGCTTGACGTAGTTATTGCAAGCATGGGATAAAGAAACAAATATTAATATAACACTATCTGTTCCTAATCTTTTGCTCATATAATTTTGTGGTCTCCTACCAAAGGTGCAGCTGTTTAACACATCTATATGTAAATGTCAGGAAATAAAAGCTGAAATTCTGATTTATTGTCTCATTTTCTTCTTTTGAACTTAAAAGGTCCTCAGTGTAAGAACAAAGAACAAAAGCTTTCCAAAGCTTTCAGGGGAGACTTTAGAGCTTAATAAGAGCAATAGTGAAAACATAGTAACAGTACTTGAACCCTGCTGCATAACCTTGACATAACCATGCCATAAACATGCATATTCTAGTTCACCGTCAAACATCATATGTCATGACAATGAAAAGTGGGGGTAGCATGGGTTCCCAAGGGGTACTATAGTCTA
>NC_051222.1:9207135-9209635 GCF_015220715.1 Pygocentrus nattereri | reverse complement strand
ATCCTCCCTGGACTTGAAGAGTTTTTGTCCTTTCCAGGCTGGATGATGCTGAAATGCTCTGGCTGGTTTGGTCCCAAACGTTTCTGCTCGAATGGCTGGAGCCAAATTAACTGTTATTCTCGACTTGACTTGTTATATCGCCTTGATCTTACGAGCGGCTACCACACCCGATGAAGAGCAGTGACCAGCTACGTAAGCAACACTCACCGTAAACGGCGCTTACTAAACGTCTGGACGTATGTAAACGTATTAGTGTTATTCGCTGCTCTCATCGGAGGGCCGACGTGATCAGGCCCCACGGCTGGTTACTGAAAGTGTGTTGAACATCTGCTCACTTGGTTAGACGAAGGCTGTAACAGTGGAACCGCAAACCTCAATGCATTCAATTGTAGTAAAGCAACGTATTGGTTTACTGCAATTATACACACTGAAGTTTGGGGTTCTAGTGTTGTTGGCTGTTGCTATACGACAACAAGATGTGAAATCCCCCCTCAAAAATATGTTGCTCTCCCTGGATGTGCATTCACGTCATGACGAAACCATTTACTTCCTGATGAAGCTTAGTCTGACCGCTCATATAGGTGTAATAAAATGGGCTGGAAAAAAATAATCAGTGCTGAGATTTGAGCAAATGTTAGTAATGGTGATTCATTATTGAAATCATTTGACAGCCCTGATGTTTATTGATTACACCAGCGTCAAGGTGTAAATGTCAAGATCCATCATACCAAACCGCGGACTGACCAGTCGTTTTACAGTCGTGCGGTTCGCATTGCTGAGAGCACCGATTCCAAACTTTTGAACGTTAGCTCGTCTCCCAAACCAACAAACAAACTCACTCCTGCGCCTCTTCTCCATGCGTCTTTGCCTCTTCTCCTCCCTCAGCCGCGCCTCCTCTTCCTCCTGGTCCTGCCGGCACTTGTGGAAGTTCTCCACCACCACGCCCACAAACATGTTCAGCACAAAAAAACTGACGATCAGCAGGAAGGAAATGAAGTACAGCAGCATCCAGGGGTTATGGTTCCGTATGGGCTGCGGAGAGAAGCAGAGAGGCGGGGAGACGGAAAGAAAACGAGAGAGAGAGAAACAAGAGCATGTGAAGCGACGAGGAGGGAACAGGACGTTTCCTCGGCCGTTCATTTATTCATTCTTCCAAGAACAAATGACAAGAAAGGACACCGGTTAGTCAGACAGCTGGACTGAGATAAAGACTGCATGTTAACCTGATGCAGGTCAAGGACACAGGAACCCACCCAACCCTACTTCTGTTCACGTGCAAAAGTTTTGGCACCCCGGTCTCATTTCTGCACATTCTGATTCACTCTTACTGCTCATTTGCAGAACTTAACACGCATAAAGCGTGGCCAGTGCAGAAGTCATGGCACATTTAATATTTCATGTTTTGGGTGATTCTACAGAAACGTCCACTTTTTTTTAGCTGTCCACAGGTGTCACCGGTGTTACACACAAGAAAGGTAACACCAGTGACACCAACGTCAGTGACATTTTTACCAAATAACGGCTACACAGCATCAGAGCACATGGTGTCGATCATGGAACGGCCACTAAAACACGTCATTCGATCCATTTGTATTCTATTTTTTCACAATTAGCTCAGAAGAAAGTCGGTCACACCAGTGACGTCAACTGAAAGTTTCATATGAAATCATGAGCTACACAGTGGACTTACCATGCGCTTTTCCTCACAGAGCCTCAGAAAATAGGGAAAAGGAAGTCGAGTGACGCTAGTGTGATTATTGTTGTGCGGTAACGCCAGTGACACGACTTTCATCACATATTTTATAATATTTATTTCGCGTTTGTTCTCTTTATGCGATTTAAACCGTGTAGTTCATAGTCATGCATGGATTATTGAAGTTAAAACGACAGAAAAAACATTTTACCTCAAAATATGATCTCAACCTTTACCCATGACTGTGGGGACGAGCTCTTCTGTGGTGCTTGGAATTCTAGACAATTGATTTAAAGGCCATTATTGCTAAATCGATGCTCATGAAGGTGTAATTGTTAAAACAACCTGCTGTTTTATTTAAAAATATAAATAAATTGTAACCCTAACATGTTTTCAAGGGTAATATATCTGTAAATGCTAGGGACATAAAAATGGACGTTTCTGTAGAATGACCTCTATTTTTTTAACAATTAAACCCACCTTGTGCGGTAGGATGTAACATCTGGGCTGACCCGTTATAACGTGCACGTTACGTAGGCTGCTTGTATAAACGACTAATATTCTCAAATACACTTCAAATATGTAAGAAACTGGGTTCTTTATAACACGGAGCCTTCACACATCTGCTCGTCTGCTACGCTGCTTTCTGGGCTTCTTCAGATTCAGAGTAGTCGTTTAAGCAGTCTGCTCAACGGTTCAAAGGAACTGTAGACTTTAATAATGTGTTCGCTTATTGCCCTGAAACGAGGAGGGAGGGGAAACGACAGAACGAGAGAATGAGAGGACAAAAGGACAGATATGATAGGA